>NW_028171844.1:0-32266 GCF_963971535.1 Notolepis coatsorum
CCACCACTACCTTCTCCTAGTTCACCTTCTCCTAGTTCACCTTCTCCTAGTTCACCACTACCTTCTCCTAGTTCACCTCAACCTTCTCCTAGTCCACCACTACCTTCTCCTAGTTCACCACTACCTTCTCCTAGTTCACCACTACCTTCTCCTAGTTCACCTCAACCTTCTCCTAGTCCACCACTACCTTCTCCTAGTTCACCACTACCTTCTCCTAGTTCACCACTACCTTCTCCTAGTTCACCACTACCTTCTCCTAGTTCACCACTACCTTCTCCTAGTTCACCTCAACCTTCTCCTAGTCCACCACTACCTTCTCCTAGTTCACCACTACCTTCTCCTAGTTCACCTTCTCCTAGTTCACCACTACCTTCTCCTAGTTCACCACTACCTTCTCCTAGTTCACCACTACCTTCTCCTAGTTCACCTCAACCTTCTCCTAGTCCACCTTCTCCTAGTTCACCACTACCTTCTCCTAGTTCACCTTCTCCTAGTTCACCTTCTCCTAGTTCACCACTACCTTCTCCTAGTTCACCTTCTCCTAGTTCACCTTCTCCTAGTTCACCACTACCTTCTCCTAGTTCACCTTCTCCTAGTTCACCACTACCTTCTCCTAGTTCACCTTCTCCTAGTTCACCACTACCTTCTCCTAGTTCACCTTCTCCTAGTTCACCACTACCTTCTCCTAGTTCACCTTCTCCTAGTTCACCACTACCTTCTCCTAGTTCACCTCAACCTTCTCCTAGTTCACCTTCTCCTAGTTCACCTTCTCCTAGTTCACCACTACCTTCTCCTAGTTCACCACTACCTTCTCCTAGTTCACCTTCTCCTAGTTCACCACTACCTTCTCCTAGTTCACCTTCTCCTAGTTCACCACTACCTTCTCCTAGTTCACCACTACCTTCTCCTAGTTCACCACTACCTTCTCCTAGTTCACCTTCTCCTAGTTCACCACAACCTTCTCCTAGTTCACCTTCTCCTAGTTCACCTTCTCCTAGTTCACCACAACCTTCTCCTAGTTCACCTTCTCCTAGTTCACCTTCTCCTAGTTCACCACTACCTTCTCCTAGTTCACCTTCTCCTAGTTCACCACTACCTTCTCCTAGTTCACCTTCTCCTAGTTCACCACTACCTTCTCCTAGTTCACCACTACCTTCTCCTAGTTCACCACTACCTTCTCCTAGTTCACCATCTCCTAGTTCACCTTCTCCTAGTTCACCTTCTCCTAGTTCACCTTCTCCTAGTTCACCTTCTCCTAGTCCACCACTACCTTCTCCTAGTTCACCACTACCTTCTCCTAGTTCACCTTCTCCTAGTTCACCACTACCTTCTCCTAGTTCACCACTACCTTCTCCTAGTCCACCACTACCTTCTCCTAGTTCACCACTACCTTCTCCTAGTTCACCTCAACCTTCTCCTAGTTCACCTTCTCCTAGTTCACCTTCTCCTAGTTCACCACTACCTTCTCCTAGTTCACCACTACCTTCACCTAGTTCACCACTACCTTCTCCTAGTTCACCTTCTCCTAGTTCACCTTCTCCTAGTTCACCACTACCTTCTCCTAGTTCACCACTACCTTCTCCTAGTTCACCTTCTCCTAGTTCACCACTACCTTCTCCTAGTTCACCACTACCTTCTCCTAGTTCACCACTACCTTCTCCTAGTTCACCTTCTCCTAGTTCACCTTCTCCTAGTTCACCACTACCTTCTCCTAGTTCACCACTACCTTCTCCTAGTTCACCTTCTCCTAGTTCACCACTACCTTCTCCTAGTTCACCTTCTCCTAGTTCACCACTACCTCCTAGTTCACCACTACCTTCTCCTAGTTCACCTTCTCCTAGTTCACCACTACCTTCTCCTAGTTCACCTTCTCCTAGTTCACCTTCTCCTAGTTCACCACAACCTTCTCCTAGTTCACCTTCTCCTAGTCCACCTTCTCCTAGTTCACCACTACCTTCTCCTAGTTCACCTTCTCCTAGTTCACCACTACCTTCTCCTAGTTCACCACTACCTTCTCCTAGTTCACCACTACCTTCTCCTAGTTCACCACTACCTTCTCCTAGTTCACCTTCTCCTAGTTCACCACTACCTTCTCCTAGTTCACCACTACCTTCTCCTAGTTCACCACTACCTTCTCCTAGTTCACCTTCTCCTAGTTCACCACTACCTTCTCCTAGTTCACCTTCTCCTAGTTCACCACTACCTTCTCCTAGTTCACCACTACCTTCTCCTAGTTCACCTTCTCCTAGTTCACCTTCTCCTAGTTCACCACTACCTTCTCCTAGTTCACCTTCTCCTAGTGCACCTTCTCCTAGTTCACCTTCTCCTAGTTCACCTTCTCCTAGTTCACCACTACCTTCTCCTAGTTCACCTTCTCCTAGTTCACCTTCTCCTAGTTCACCACTACCTTCTCCTAGTTCACCTTCTCCTAGTTCACCTTCTCCTAGTTCACCTTCTCCTAGTTCACCTCTACCTTCTCCTAGTTCACCTTCTCCTAGTTCACCTTCTCCTAGTTCACCACTACCTTCTCCTAGTTCACCACTACCTTCTCCTAGTCCACCACTACCTTCTCCTAGTTCACCACTACCTTCTCCTAGTTCACCTCAACCTTCTCCTAGTTCACCTTCTCCTAGTTCACCTTCTCCTAGTTCACCACTACCTTCTCCTAGTTCACCACTACCTTCACCTAGTTCACCACTACCTTCTCCTAGTTCACCTTCTCCTAGTTCACCTTCTCCTAGTTCACCACTACCTTCTCCTAGTTCACCACTACCTTCTCCTAGTTCACCTTCTCCTAGTTCACCACTACCTTCTCCTAGTTCACCACTACCTTCTCCTAGTTCACCACTACCTTCTCCTAGTTCACCTTCTCCTAGTTCACCTTCTCCTAGTTCACCACTACCTTCTCCTAGTTCACCACTACCTTCTCCTAGTTCACCTTCTCCTAGTTCACCACTACCTTCTCCTAGTTCACCTTCTCCTAGTTCACCACTACCTTCTCCTAGTTCACCACTACCTTCTCCTAGTTCACCACTACCTTCTCCTAGTTCACCACTACCTTCTCCTAGTTCACCACTACCTTCTCCTAGTTCACCTTCTCCTAGTTCACCACTACCTTCTCCTAGTTCACCTTCTCCTAGTTCACCTTCTCCTAGTTCACCACAACCTTCTCCTAGTTCACCTTCTCCTAGTCCACCTTCTCCTAGTTCACCACTACCTTCTCCTAGTTCACCTTCTCCTAGTTCACCACTACCTTCTCCTAGTTCACCACTACCTTCTCCTAGTTCACCACTACCTTCTCCTAGTTCACCACTACCTTCTCCTAGTTCACCACTACCTTCTCCTAGTTCACCTTCTCCTAGTTCACCACTACCTTCTCCTAGTTCACCACTACCTTCTCCTAGTTCACCACTACCTTCTCCTAGTTCACCTTCTCCTAGTTCACCACTACCTTCTCCTAGTTCACCTTCTCCTAGTTCACCACTACCTTCTCCTAGTTCACCACTACCTTCTCCTAGTTCACCTTCCTAGTTCACCTTCTCCTAGTTCACCAACTACCTTCTCCCTAGTTCACTTCTCCTAGTTCACCTTCTCCTAGTTCACCTTCTCCTAGTTCACCTTCTCCTAGTTCACCACTACCTTCTCCTAGTTCACCTTCCTCCTAGTTCACCTTCTCCTAGTTCACCACTACTTCTCCTAGTTCACCTTCCCTAGTTCACCTTCTCCTAGTTCACCTTCTCCTAGTTCACCTCTACCTTCTCCTAGTTCACCTTCTCCTAGTTCACCTTCTCCTAGTTCACCTTCTCCTAGTTCACCACTACCTTCTCCTAGTTCACCTTCTCCTAGTTCACCTTCTCCTAGTTCACCTTCTCCTAGTTCACCTCTACCTTCTCCTAGTTCACCTTCTCCTAGTTCACCTTCTCCTAGTTCACCACTACCTTCTCCTAGTTCACCTTCTCCTAGTTCACCTTCTCCTAGTTCACCACTACCTTCTCCTAGTTCACCTTCTCCTAGTTCACCTTCTCCTAGTTCACCACTACCTTCTCCTAGTTCACCTCAACCTTCTCCTAGTTTACCACTACCTTCTCCTAGTTCACCACTACCTTCTCCTAGTTCACCTTCTCCTAGTTCACCTCAACCTTCTCCTAGTTCACCACTACCTTCTCCTAGTTCACCACTACCTTCTCCTAGTTCACCACTACCTTCTCCTAGTTCACCTTCTCCTAGTTCACCACTACCTTCTCCTAGTTCACCACTACCTTCTCCTAGTTCACCACTACCTTCTCCTAGTTCACCTTCTCCTAGTTCACCACTACCTTCTCCTAGTTCACCACTACCTTCTCCTAGTTCACCACTACCTTCTCCTAGTTCACCACTACCTTCTCCTAGTTCACCTTCTCCTAGTTCACCACTACCTTCTCCTAGTTCACCACTACCTTCTCCTAGTTCACCACTACCTTCTCCTAGTTCACCTTCTCCTAGTTCACCACTACCTTCTCCTAGTTCACCTCAACCTTCTCCTAGTTCACCTTCTCCTAGTTCACCACTACCTTCTCCTAGTTCACCACTACCTTCTCCTAGTTCACCACTACCTTCTCCTAGTTCACCACTACCTTCTCCTAGTCCACCTTCTCCTAGTTCACCTTCTCCTAGTTCACCACTACCTTCTCCTAGTTCACCACTACCTTCTCCTAGTTCACCACTACCTTCTCCTAGTTCACCACTACCTTCTCCTAGTTCACCACTACCTTCTCCTAGTTCACCACTACCTTCTCCTAGTTCACCACTACCTTCTCCTAGTTCACCACTACCTTCTCCTAGTTCACCACTACCTTCTCCTAGTTCACCACTACCTTCTCCTAGTTCACCTTCTCCTAGTTCACCTCAACCTTCTCCTAGTTCACCTCAACCTTCTCCTAGTTCACCACTACCTTCTCCTAGTTCACCTCAACCTTCTCCTAGTTCACCTCAACCTTCTCCTAGTTCACCTCTACCTTCTCCTAGTTCACCTTCTCCTAGTTCACCACTACCTTCTCCTAGTTCACCACTACCTTCTCCTAGTTCACCTTCTCCTAGTTCACCACCACCTTCTCCTAGTTCACCACAACCTTCTCCTAGTTCACCTTCTCCTAGTTCACCACTACCTTCTCCTAGTTCACCACTACCTTCTCCTAGTTCACCTCAACCTTCTCCTAGTCCACCTTCTCCTAGTTCACCACTACCTTCTCCTAGTTCACCACTACCTTCTCCTAGTTCACCTCAACCTTCTCCTAGTTCACCACTACCTTCTCCTAGTTCACCACTACCTTCTCCTAGTTCACCTTCTCCTAGTTCACCTCAACCTTCTCCTAGTTCACCACTACCTTCTCCTAGTTCACCACTACCTTCTCCTAGTTCACCACTACCTTCTCCTAGTTCACCTTCTCCTAGTTCACCACTACCTTCTCCTAGTTCACCTTCTCCTAGTTCACCTTCTCCTAGTTCACCACTACCTTCTCCTAGTTCACCACTACCTTCTCCTAGTTCACCTTCTCCTAGTTCACCTTCTCCTAGTTCACCTTCTCCTAGTTCACCACTACATTCTCCTAGTTCACCACTACCTTCTCCTAGTTCACCACTACCTTCTCCTAGTTCACCACTACCTTCTCCTAGTTCACCACTACCTTCTCCTAGTCACCACTACCTTCTCCTAGTTCACCTCAACCTTCTCCTAGTTCACCTTCTCCTAGTTCACCACTACCTTCTCCTAGTCCACCACTACCTTCTCCTAGTTCACCCTTCTCCTAGTTCACCACTACCTTCTCCTAGTCCACCACTACCCTTCTCCTAGTTCACCTCAACCTTCTCCTAGTTCACCTTCTCCTAGTTCACCACTACCATCTCCTAGTTCACCACTAACCTTCTCCTAGTTCACCACTACCTTCACCACTACCTTCTCCTAGTTCACCTTCTCCTAGTTCACCACTACCTTCTCCTAGTTCACCTTCTCCTAGTTCACCACTACCTTCTCCTAGTCCACCACTACCTTCTCCTAGTTCACCACTACCTTCTCCTAGTTCACCACTACCTTCTCCTAGTTCACCTTCTCCTAGTTCACCACTACCTTCTCCTAGTTCACCTTCTCCTAGTTCACCACTACCTTCTCCTAGTTCACCTTCTCCTAGTTCACCTTCTCCTAGTTCACCTTCTCCTAGTTCACCTTCTCCTAGTTCACCTTCTCCTAGTTCACCTTCTCCTAGTCCACCACTACCTTCTCTTAGTTCACCACTACCTTCTCCTAGTTCACCACTTCCTTCTCCTAGTTCACCACTACCTTCTCCTAGTTCACCACTACCTTCTCCTAGTTCACCACTACCTTCTCCTAGTTCACCTCAACCTTCTCCTAGTTCACCTTCTCCTAGTTCACCACTACCTTCTCCTAGTTCACCTTCTCCTAGTTCACCACTACCATCTCCTAGTTCACCACTACCTTCTCCTAGTTCACCACTACCTTCTCCTAGTTCACCACTACCTTCTCCTAGTTCGCCTTCTCCTAGTTCACCTTCTCCTAGTTCACCACTACCTTCTCCTAGTTCACCTTCTCCTAGTTCACCACTACCTTCTCCTAGTTCACCACTACCTTCTCCTAGTCCACCACTACCTTCTCCTAGTTCACCTTCTCCTAGTTCACCACTACCTTCTCCTAGTCCACCACTACCTTCTCCTAGTTCACCACTACCTTCTCCTAGTTCACCACTACCTTCTCCTAGTTCACCTTCTCCTAGTTCACCACTACCTTCTCCTAGTTCACCTTCTCCTAGTTCACCACTACCTTCTCCTAGTTCACCTTCTCCTAGTTCACCTTCTCCTAGTTCACCTTCTCCTAGTTCACCTTCTCCTAGTTCACCTTCTCCTAGTCCACCACTACCTTCTCCTAGTTCACCACTACCTTCTCCTAGTTCACCACTACCTTCTCCTAGTTCACCACTACCTTCTCCTAGTTCACCACTACCTTCTCCTAGTTCACCTCAACCTTCTCCTAGTTCACCTTCTCCTAGTTCACCACTACCTTCTCCTAGTTCACCTTCTCCTAGTTCACCACTACCTTCTCCTAGTTCACCTCAACCTTCTCCTAGTTCACCTTCTCCTAGTTCACCACTACCTTCTCCTAGTTCACCTTCTCCTAGTTCACCACTACCTTCTCCTAGTTCACCTTCTCCTAGTTCACCTTCTCCTAGTTCACCTTCTCCTAGTTCACCACTACCTTCTCCTAGTTCACCTTCTCCTAGTTCACCTCAACCTTCTCCTAGTTCACCTTCTCCTAGTTCACCTTCTCCTAGTTCACCACTACCTTCTCCTAGTTCACCTTCTCCTAGTTCACCACTACCTTCTCCTAGTTCACCTTCTCCTAGTCCACCACTACCTTCTCCTAGTTCACCTTCTCATAGTTCACCTTCTCCTAGTCCACCACTACCTTCTCCTAGTCCACCACTACCTTCTCCTAGTTCACCTTCTCCTAGTTCACCACTACCTTCTCCTAGTTCACCACTACCTTCTCCTAGTTCACCTTCTCCTAGTTCACCTTCTCCTAGTTCACCACTACCTTCTCCTAGTTCACCTTCTCCTAGTTCACCACTACCTTATCCTAGTTCACCTTCTCCTAGTTCACCACTACCTTCTCCTAGTCCACCACTACCTTCTCCTAGTTCACCTCTCCTAGTTCACCTTCTCCTAGTTCACCTTCTCCTAGTTCACCTTCTCCTAGTCCACCACTACCTTCTCCTAGTTCACCACTACCTTCTCCTAGTTCACCTCAACCTTCTCCTAGTTCACCTTCTCCTAGTTCACCTTCTCCTAGTTCACCTTCTCCTAGTTCACCTTCTCCTAGTCCACCACTACCTTCTCCTAGTTCACCACTACCTTCTCCTAGTTCACCACAACCTTCTCCTAGTTCACCACAACCTTCTCCTAGTTCACCACTACCTTCTCCTAGTTCACCACTACCTTCTCCTAGTTCACCACAACCTTCTCCTAGTTCACCACAACCTTCTCCTAGTTCACCACTACCTTCTCCTAGTTCACCACAACCTTCTCCTAGTTCACCACTACCTTCTCCTAGTTCACCACTACCTTCTCCTAGTCCACATTCTCCTAGTTCACCACTACCTTCTCCTAGTTCACCACTACCTTCCCCTAGTCCACCTTCTCCTAGTTCACCACTACCTTCTCCTAGTTCACCACTACCTTCTCCTAGTCCACCTTCTCCTAGTTCACCACTACCTTCTCCTAGTTCACCACTACCTTCTCCTAGTTCACCTTCTCCTAGTTCACCTCAACCTTCTCCTAGTTCACCTTCTCCTAGTTCACCTCAACCTTCTCCTAGTTCACCACTACCTTCTCCTAGTCCACCTCAACCTTCTCCTAGTCCACCTTCTCCTAGTTCACCACTACCTTCTCCTAGTTCACCTTCTCCTAGTTCACCACTACCTTCTCCTAGTCCACCTTCTCCTAGTTCACCACTACCTTCTCCTAGTTCACCACTACCTTCTCCTAGTTCACCACTACCTTCTCCTAGTTCACCTTCTCCTAGTTCACCACTACCTTCTCCTAGTTCACCTTCTCCTAGTTCACCACTACCTTCTCCTAGTTCACCACTACCTTCTCCTAGTTCACCACTACCTTCTCCTAGTTCACCTTCTCCTAGTTCACCACTACCTTCTCCTAGTTCACCTTCTCCTAGTTCACCACTACCTTCTCCTAGTTCACCTTCTCCTAGTTCACCTCTACCGTCTCCTAGTTCACCTTCTCCTAGTTCACCTTCTCCTAGTTCACCTTCTCCTAGTTCACCACTACCTTCTCCTAGTTCACCTTCTCCTAGTTCACCACTACCTTTTCCTAGTTCACCTTCTCCTAGTTCACCACTACCTTCTCCTAGTTCACCTTCTCCTAGTTCACCACTACCTTCTCCTAGTTCACCTTCTCCTAGTTCACCACTACCTTCTCCTAGTTCACCTTCTCCTAGTTCACCTCTACCTTCTCCTAGTTCACCACTACCTTCTCCTAGTTCACCACTACCTTCTCCTAGTTCACCACTACCTTCTCCTAGTTCACCTTCTCCTAGTTCACCACTACCTTCTCCTAGTTCACCACTACCTTCTCCTAGTTCACCACTACCTTCTCCTAGTTCACCACTACCTTCTCCTAGTTCACCACTACCTTCTCCTAGTTCACCACTACCTTCTCCTAGTTCACCTTCTCCTAGTTCACCACTACCTTCTCCTAGTTCACCACTACCTTCTCCTAGTTCACCACTACCTTCTCCTAGTTCACCACTACCTTCTCCTAGTCCACCTTCTCCTAGTTCACCACTACCTTCTCCTAGTTCACCTTCTCCTAGTTCACCTTCTCCTAGTTCACCACTACCTTCTCCTAGTTCACCTTCTCCTAGTTCACCACTACCTTCTCCTAGTTCACCTTCTCCTAGTCCACCTTCTCCTAGTTCACCACTACCTTCTCCTAGTTCACCACTACCTTCTCCTAGTTCACCTTCTCCTAGTTCACCACTACCTTCTCCTAGTTCACCTTCTCCTAGTTCACCACTACCTTCTCCTAGTTCACCACTACCTTCTCCTAGTTCACCACTACCTTCTCCTAGTTCACCACAACCTTCTCCTAGTTCACCACAACCTTCTCCTAGTTCACCACTACCTTCTCCTAGTTCACCACAACCTTCTCCTAGTTCACCACTACCTTCTCCTAGTTCACCACTACCTTCTCCTAGTCCACCTTCTCCTAGTTCACCACTACCTTCTCCTAGTTCACCACTACCTTCTCCTAGTCCACCTTCTCCTAGTTCACCACTACCTTCTCCTAGTTCACCACTACCTTCTCCTAGTCCACCTTCTCTTAGTTCACCACTACCTTCTCCTAGTTCACCACTACCTTCTCCTAGTTCACCTTCTCCTAGTTCACCTCAACCTTCTCCTAGTTCACCTTCTCCTAGTTCACCTCAACCTTCTCCTAGTTCACCACTACCTTCTCCTAGTCCACCTCAACCTTCTCCTAGTCCACCTTCTCCTAGTTCACCACTACCTTCTCCTAGTTCACCTTCTCCTAGTTCACCACTACCTTCTCCTAGTCCACCTTCTCCTAGTCCACCACTACCTTCTCCTAGTCCACCTTCTCCTAGTTCACCACTACCTTCTCCTAGTCCACCTTCTCCTAGTTCACCTTCTCCTAGTTCATCACTACCTTCTCCTAGTCCACCTTCTCCTAGTTCACCACTACCTTCTCCTAGTTCACCACTACCTTCTCCTAGTTCACCTTCTCCTAGTTCACCACTACCTTCTCCTAGTTCACCACTACCTTCTCCTAGTTCACCTTCTCCTAGTTCACCTTCTCCTAGTTCACCACTACCTTCTCCTAGTTCACCACTACCTTCTCCTAGTTCACCTTCTCCTAGTTCACCACTACCTTCTCCTAGTCCACCTTCTCCTAGTTCACCTTCTCCTAGTTCACCACTACCTTCTCCTAGTCCACCACTACCTTCTCCTAGTTCACCTTCTCCTAGTCCACCACTACCTTCTCCTAGTTCACCTTCTCCTAGTCCACCACTACCTTCTCCTAGTTCACCTTCTCCTAGTCCACCACTACCTTCTCCTAGTCCACCTTCTCCTAGTTCACCACTACCTTCTCCTAGTCCACCACTACCTTCTCCTAGTTCACCACTACCTTCTCCTAGTTCACCACTACCTTCTCCTAGTCCACCACTACCTTCTCCTAGTTCACCACTACCTTCTCCTAGTTCACCTTCTCCTAGTTCACCTCAACCTTCTCCTAGTTCACCTTCTCCTAGTTCACCTTCTCCTAGTTCACCACTACCTTCTCCTAGTTCACCTTCTCCTAGTTCACCTTCTCCTAGTTCACCTTCTCCTAGTTCACCACTACCTTCTCCTAGTTCACCTTCTCCTAGTTCACCACTACCTTCTCCTAGTTCACCTTCTCCTAGTTCACCTTCTCCTAGTTCACCTTCTCCTAGTTCACCTTCTCCTAGTTCACCACTACCTTCTCCTAGTTCACCTTCTCCTAGTTCACCTTCTCCTAGTTCACCACTACCTTCTCCTAGTTCACCTTCTCCTAGTTCACCTTCTCCTAGTTCACCACTACCTTCTCCTAGTTCACCACTACCTTCTCCTAGTTCACCTTCTCCTAGTTCACCACTACCTTCTCCTAGTTCACCTTCTCCTAGTTCACCACTACCTTCTCCTTGTTCACCTTCTCCTAGTTCACCTTCTCCTAGTTCACCTTCTCCTAGTTCACCACTACCTTCTCCTTGTTCACCTTCTCCTAGTTCACCTTCTCCTAGTTCACCTTCTCCTAGTTCACCACTACCTTCTCCTAGTTCACCTTCTCCTAGTTCACCTCTACCTTCTCCTAGTTCACCTTCTCCTAGTTCACCTTCTCCTAGTTCACCTTCTCCTAGTTCACCACTACCTTCTCCTAGTTCACCTTCTCCTAGTTCACCACTACCTTCTCCTAGTTCACCTTCTCCTAGTTCACCACTACCTTCTCCTAGTTCACCTTCTCCTAGTTCACCACTACCTTCTCCTAGTTCACCTTCTCCTAGTTCACCACTACCTTCTCCTAGTTCACCACTACCTTCTCCTAGTTCACCACTACCGTCTCATAGTTCACCACTACCTTCTCCTAGTTCACCACTACCTTCTCCTAGTTCACCACTACCTTCTCCTAGTTCACCACTATCTTCTCCTAGTTCACCTTCTCCTAGTTCACCTTCTCCTAGTTCACCACTACCTTCTCCTAGTTCACCTTCTCCTAGTTCACCACTACCTTCTCCTAGTTCACCTTCTCCTAGTCCACCTTCTCCTAGTTCACCACTACCTTCTCCTAGTTCACCACTACCTTCTCCTAGTTCACCTTCTCCTAGTTCACCACTACCTTCTCCTAGTTCACCTTCTCCTAGTTCACCACTACCTTCTCCTAGTTCACCACTACCTTCTCCTAGTTCACCTTCTCCTAGTTCACCTTCTCCTTGTTCACCACTACCTTCTCGTAGTTCACCACTACCTTCTCCTAGTTCACCTTCTCCTAGTTCACCACTACCTTCTCCTAGTTCACCACTACCTTCTCCTAGTTCACCACTACCTTCTCCTAGTTCACCTTCTCCTAGTTCACCTCAACCTTCTCCTAGTTCACCACAACCTTCTCCTAGTTCACCACAACCTTCTCCTAGTTCACCTCTACCTTCTCCTAGTTCACCTCAACCTTCTCCTAGTTCACCACAACCTTCTCCTAGTTCACCACTACCTTCTCCTAGTTCACCTTCTCCTAGTTCACCTCAACCTTCTCCTAGTTCACCACAACCTTCTCCTAGTTCACCACAACCTTCTCCTAGTTCACCTTCTCCTAGTTCACCACTACCTTCTTCTAGTTCACCTTCTCCTAGTTCACCTTCTCCTAGTTCACCACTACCTTCTCCTAGTTCACCTTCTCCTAGTTCACCTTCTCCTAGTTCACCTTCTCCTAGTCCACCACAACCTTCTCCTAGTTCACCTTCTCCTAGTTCACCACTACCTTCTCCTAGTTCACCACTACCTTCTCCTAGTTCACCTTCTCCTAGTTCACCTTCTCCTAGTCCACCACTACCTTCTCCTAGTCCACCACTACCTTCTCCTAGTTCACCTTCTCCTAGTTCACCACAACCTTCTCCTAGTTCACCTTCCCCTAGTCCACCACTACCTTCTCCTAGTTCACCACTACCTTCTCCTAGTTCACCACTACCTTCTCCTAGTTCACCACTACCTTCTCCTAGTTCACCACAACCTTCTCCTAGTTCACCTTCTCCTAGTCCACCACTACCTTCTCCTAGTCCACCTTCTCCTAGTTCACCACTACCTTCTCCTAGTTCACCACTACCTTCTCCTAGTCCACCACTACCTTCTCCTAGTTCACCACTACCTTCTCCTAGTCCACCACTACCTTCTCCTAGTTCACCTCTACCTTCTCCTAGTTCACCACTACCTTCTCCTAGTTCACCTTCTCCTAGTTCACCACTACCTTCTCCTAGTTCACCTTCTCCTAGTCCACCACTACCTTCTCCTAGTTCACCTTCTCCTAGTTCACCACTACCTTCTCCTAGTTCACCTTCTCCTAGTTCACCACTACCTTCTCCTAGTCCACCACTACCTTCTCCTAGTTCACCTTCTCCTAGTTCACCACTACCTTCTCCTAGTTCACCACTACCTTCTCCTAGTTCACCTTCTCCTAGTTCACCTCTACCTTCTCCTAGTTCACCTTCTCCTAGTTCACCTTCTCCTAGTTCACCTTCTCCTAGTTCACCTTCTCCTAGTTCACCTTCTCCTAGTTCACCACTACCTTCTCCTAGTTCACCTTCTCCTAGTTCACCACTACCTTCTCCTAGTTCACCACTACCTTCTCCTAGTTCACCACTACCTTCTCCTAGTCCACCTTCTCCTAGTTCACCTTCTCCTAGTTCACCTTCTCCTAGTTCACCACTACCTTCTCCTAGTTCACCACTACCTTCTCCTAGTTCACCTCAACCTTCTCCTAGTTCACCTTCTCCTAGTTCACCACTACCTTCTCCTAGTTCACCTTCTCCTAGTTCACCACTACCTTCTCCTAGTCCACCTTCTCCTAGTTCACCTTCTCCTAGTTCACCTTCTCCTAGTTCACCACTACCTTCTCCTAGTTCACCACTACCTTCTCCTAGTTCACCTCAACCTTCTCCTAGTTCACCTTCTCCTAGGTCACCTCAACCTTCTCCTAGTTCACCTTCTCCTAGTTCACCTCAACCTTCTCCTAGTTCACCTTCTCCTAGTTCACCACTACCTTCTCCTAGTTCACCACTACCTTCTCCTAGTTCACCTTCTCCTAGTTCACCTTCTCCTAGTTCACCACTACCTTCTCCTAGTTCACCTTCTCCTAGTTCACCTTCTCCTAGTTCACCTTCTCCTAGTTCACCACTACCTTCTCCTAGTTCACCACTACCTTCTCCTAGTTCACCACTACCTTCTCCTAGTCCACCACCACCTTCTCCTAGTTCACCTTCTCCTAGTTCACCTTCTCCTAGTTCACCACTACCTTCTCCTAGTTCACCTTCTCCTAGTTCACCTTCTCCTAGTTCACCACTACCTTCTCCTAGTTCACCACTACCTTCTCCTAGTTCACCACTACCTTCTCCTAGTTCACCTTCTCCTAGTTCACCTTCTCCTAGTTCACCTTCTCCTAGTTCACCACTACCTTCTCCTAGTTCACCACTACCTTCTCCTAGTTCACCACTACCTTCTCCTAGTTCACCACTACCTTCTCCTAGTTCACCTCTACCTTCTCCTAGTTCACCACTACCTTCTCCTAGTTCACCTTCTCCTAGTTCACCACTACCTTCTCCTAGTTCACCTTCTCCTAGTCCACTACCTTCTCCTAGTTCACCTTCTCCTAGTTCACCACTACCTTCTCCTAGTCCACCACTACCTTCTCCTAGTTCACCTTCTCCTAGTTCACCACTGCCTTCTCCTAGTTCACCTTCTCCTAGTTCACCTTCTCCTAGTTCACCTTCTCCTAGTTCACCACAACCTTCTCCTAGTTCACCACTACCTTCTCCTAGTTCACCACTACCTTCTCCTAGTTCACCTTCTCCTAGTTCACCTTCTCCTAGTTAACCTTCTCCTAGTTCACCACTACCTTCTCCTAGTTCACCACTACCTTCTCCTAGTTCACCACTACCTTCTCCTAGTTCACCACTACCTTCTCCTAGTTCACCTTCTCCTAGTTCACCACTACCTTCTCCTAGTTCACCACTACCTTCTCCTAGTTCACCTCAACCTTCTCCTAGTTCACCTTCTCCTAGTTCACCACTACCTTCTCCTAGTTCACCTCAACCTTCTCCTAGTTCACCTTATCCTAGTTCACCACTACCTTCTCCTAGTTCACCACTACCTTCTCCTAGTTCACCACTACCTTCTCCTAGTTCACCTTCTCCTAGTTCACCACCACCTTCTCCTAGTTCACCTTCTCCTAGTTCACCACTACCTTCTCCTAGTTCACCTTCTCCTAGTTCACCTTCTCCTAGTTCACCTTCTCCTAGTTCACCACTACCTTCTCCTAGTTCACCTTCTCCTAGTTCACCTTCTCCTAGTTCACCACTACCTTCTCCTAGTTCACCACTACCTTCTCCTAGTTCACCTTCTCCTAGTTCACCTTCTCCTAGTTCACCTTCTCCTAGTTCACCACTACCTTCTCCTAGTTCACCACTACCTTCTCCTAGTTCACCACTACCTTCTCCTAGTTCACCTCTACCTTCTCCTAGTTCACCACTACCTTCTCCTAGTTCACCTTCTCCTAGTTCACCACTACCTTCTCCTAGTTCACCTTCTCATAGTCCACCACTACCTTCTCCTAGTTCACCTTCTCCTAGTTCACCACTACCTTCTCCTAGTCCACCATTACCTTCTCCTAGTTCACCTTCTCCTAGTTCACCACTACCTTCTCCTAGTTCACCTTCTCCTAGTTCACCTTCTCCTAGTTCACCTTCTCCTAGTTCACCTTCTCCTAGTTCACCACAACCTTCTCCTAGTTCACCACTACCTTCTCCTAGTTCACCACTACCTTCTCCTAGTTCACCTTCTCCTAGTTCACCTTCTCCTAGTTCGCCACTACCTTCTCCTAGTTCACCACTACCTTCTCCTAGTTCACCTTCTCCTAGTTCACCACTACCTTCTCCTAGTTCACCACTACATTCTCCTAGTTCACCTTCTCCTAGTTCACCACTACCTTCTCCTAGTTCACCTTCTCCTAGTTCACCACTACCTTCTCCTAGTTCACCACTACCTTCTCCTAGTTCACCTCAACCTTCTCCTAGTTCACCTTCTCCTAGTTCACCACTACCTTCTCCTAGTTCACCTCAACCTTCTCCTAGTTCACCTTCTCCTAGTTCACCACTACCTTCTCCTAGTTCACCACTACCTTCTCCTAGTTCACCTTCTCCTAGTTCACCACTACCTTCTCCTAGTTCACCTTCTCCTAGTTCACCTTCTCCTAGTCCAGCAAAGCTGCATGAACCCTATTGTATTGGATTATTCTTATTATTCTCCAATAATCTGAGGCTCAGCAACCATACGTCCTAGACCAACCAGATTCATTAGGTGGGTTCCTGTTCCAAAGTTTTGTGTGATTCTTTTCAGAATTATATCACCAACACCAATTCTTTTTTTTTAAGTTTAAACAGACAAAACTACCCCAGAGTTTGATACTCCTCCTACACATTTTTATCATGTTTTCTCAAAATTGGGCTCACAGCAGGTTCCATAACATAGTTTCAGTAATCATTAGATAACATAAATAGTATGGTTATCTTAAAATGTTGTGCACAAATTTGGCAGCGGTGGCCTAAAGGTTAGAGAAGTGGGCTTGCAACCAAAAGGTTGCTGGTTCCATCCCCCGGTTGGCAGGAAAAATCACTCTAACTCTACAATTGTTTATAGTTGTCCCCCTGTCCAAATTCCATCATGCTAATAGGCCTAAGATTAGTAACCTGTACAGGGATTTCCATTTAGACATGAGTCCACAGTGCATGAAAACATGTGTATCAGAAACTCAGTCTTTCTCACCTTTTTTCTCTCTGCCCTGAGCTGAACCGTAGACTGTCACACTCTGACACACTGTCACATTAATTGGCTGGATGTGATGCGGGGGTTGCTCAAGGTTCAGATGCGTTGATCACATGTCTGCCTAGAGAAGGAGAGTTGTGTTGCTATCATATCTCCAACCCACCACGTGTGAACAGGCCTGTTAGGTACTGTGAGCCCTGGAGAAAGAAACATATATCTTCTCATAGGAGCTGAGGCTTGTGCATGATGGTGAACAATAATGGCCTGGTAGGAACACTAGTGAGTGATTACATTTTATTGATTAAACAAAGGTGGAGTAGATTCACATACATTCTTGTAGAGTTTGATCTGTAAATAGAAAATACGTTTTTTGGACCATACTAAATCGTAATATATCTGTATTATTCCTGTGTTATATTACAAATTAAAAGACAGTCGAATCAGAATTAATTATTTAACATTTAACAAGAAAGGGAATAAAATTAGATATATTTCTATTGTTGGGGTTAACTTGTGAAACAATGCTGACATAAATGTAAGAATGAGTCATTTGCTTTTGGTTTTTAAAAAAGAAAATGGTTTTATAACTATTCTTGAAGGTTACAAATGTGAATCATCTTTATTTTGTTCTTTTTTAGTTTTGTTTTGGAGGCTTAATTTGATAAGAATATAGGACAGGCATCAAAGACTGTTGACTACTACTACTAACTACTACTAAAATAACTATTAGCTAATGTTCAATTGTTAGTCCTTGTATCAAGAGCTCAGTTCATCAACAAGATAATGAAAACATGAAACAGCATACAGTAGCATGAAAGCAGGTTAGCATGCTAGCCTAAGCTAACTGACACCATGCATGTTGACTCACTATAACAATATGCTTACAATAAGGACATACAAGTGAGTTAGCATAGAATGCTAACATGCTAATATGCTAACTGACAACTGATGACTGAAACCATAAAAATACAATATCAACCTCACATTCTACACTGGCAAGTTAACGTGTAGATTTTTGAACATCACTTTTCCTCTAGCGCCACCATCAGGCAAAACTGAGAACTGGATATTTTGGAAAGTAATGGCCTGATTGCCATGAAATGTGCTTGTGCTCATTCATTACCCAAAGAGGAGGAAACTCATCACCATCATCAGGCCAAGGTTTCAGCTTTCAAGTGAATCTCCTGACCTATTGATTGTAGCCAAAAATCTGCTGTCAACATTCATGACCCCTAGAGGAACAACTATTGTTGGTCATCCCATGACCCTTTCTATAGTGACATCACCATCATCCTCTAGTAATGCATGATGCCATAATACCCAATCCCATAATAGATAATTCCGTAATGCTTAATACCATATTGCCAAATGCTATAATGACCAATGCCATAATATCCATTGCCATAATGATTAATGCCAAAATGCCATAATGCTTAATGCCAAAACACAATAATGCTTCATACCAAAACAACAAAATGGCTAAGCCTCACTGCCTCATATGCTTGGACCCCGGCTAATCGCTGCTTCCAGCTATATTTACTATTATTATTATTATTATTATTATTATTATTATTATTATTATTATTATTATATATTATTATTATTATTATTATTATATATTATTATTATTATTATTATTATTATTATTGTAACACTTTTTTTTATCACATTTTTTATTATTATTCACATGAAACAAGACAACACAATAACCACAATCACAATACTCAGAACTTCACAAAAAATAACAGAAACAACAATAATACAGAATATAACAAATTATAAAGACAAAAAGAAGGGAAAACAGAATTCAACCTATTAAATTTCAAGGGGTACTATCTAATAAATAATTGGCCTTTCCCAGTATTCAGCACCGTTTACCGGCCGTGTGGCCCTATATAAATAAAACTATATCTCTAATTTTCAAAAGGCCACTCTCCCAACCCACCTCACAACAATCACCCTATGTGACAGATGCCACCGGGTCACACAGTGGTTGGAGCCCAGCCTCAAAAGGCCTAAGGTCCTGAGGAAGAAAACGCCGCTTTTGATCACACGATCAGAAAACAAAACAATGAGCCTTCTTAAAAAACAAAACCTACAGAGGTGTTCCATAGACTCACATGAACTGTTTAAAAGTGTCCAAATAGTGAAGAAATAGCTAAATAGCTGCCCCCCCATAAAATCCCTAGTTAAATTCAAGACATCACAAAAGACAAGACAGACAAGACATCTCCTCCTCCCCCTCCCACGAGACCGCCGGACCCCCCCCGAACAAGCACCCCAACCCCGCTCAGCCGCACACGGCGGTCCTGACCTTCTCGGCTGTTGCGAACCATAGGTCAATCCCAGCCTGCCCCACCCCAATCACCCGCGCCGTGGATATCTCAAGATAAATCACATCCAACAGTGTTAGGGACCAGTTAATCACTGTGAGCTTCTCAGGCTCCTTCCATCTCATTGCTATTAGCTTCTTCGCTGCTGTGACGCCCGCACAATTTATTGTAAAGCTTTATTTAACCAGGCAGGTTATTAACACTTTCAGTGCCACCAGGTGGCGCCAGAGTTAGCGCTTGAATGCCACCATCCACTTTAATGTTATCATTAATATCGCCTAATCTATGTTTTAAATTATGGCTATGTGTCTAATCTGCCCGTCGCTTATCAAAGAATCCTTTTCCAGTTGTGAGGTTTCTGTCCTTGCCTTCTCACTCGTTCTGTTCCTTTAACCACCCTCGCTTTGTTTTCATTCATTTTTTCTGTCAAGTATTTCAATTCCCTCGTTCACACGTTTCTCCCCGCTGACGTCATCTGAGACGTCGCTGATTGGTTCCCTCACTTCCCCACGCTTTTCAATCACATTCCCCAGCTGTCACTGCCTTTCAATCAATCGATCCCTCATTATTTATACCCCGTTTTCCCCACCCTAAGTTGTTGGTTCGTCTTGATTTGTCGCTGGATGTTTTTCCCCGTTGCTTCTGTTTCACTGTGCTATTCTCCAGGAATTCCTAGAAGCCTTCGCTTGGATACCTGCTCCGTGGCGCGCGCTCGCCTCCACTGTTGTTCCTGTTCCTTTACGCAGCTCGTCTGGGTGAGTTTTTCTAGATTGACTGTCTTGACCTATTTCCGATTTTCGTGTGTAAACCTTTACACTGAAGTCTACCACCTTTTTGTCAGACAGTCACTCACCCAGCCATTATCGTTTTTGCTCTTTCCTTTTTTGGAATAATATTTTTGGGATCTTCCACCTCCCACTGTGTATTGACACGAAGATATTATTTCACATTTGGACTGTGTTTGGATTTTTGCTCACTGTGTATTTACACGAAGATATTGTTTCACATTTGGACTGTGTTTGGATTTTTGCTCACTGTGTGTTTACACGAAGATAGTATTTCACATTTGGACGGTGTTTGGATTTTTGCTCACTGTGTGTTTACATGAAGATATTCACTTGGGCTGTTTTTTGGAATATTGCTCATCACTGTGTTGTTTAACACGAAGAATATAACACCCTGTCCTCAGCTCGTTTCAAGTCTGCTCTGTCACTGACCCGTTCCCTCTCTCCCTCTCTCGGTCTTACACAACATCTGAGAGGTCCGCCGTGAGAGTCTGCAGAGCGGTACAGAGGTCTGCTCCTGCTTCCCAAGACTACCCTTCCGGGAGAAGCTGCAGAGCAGCAGAACTTTGCCCCTTGTTCATTGTACCTGTTCTTGTTGACCTGCTTTCCCTGTTTCACTTATTCCTATTATCAAATAAACAAGCCCTCGTATTTGGCAACTCTGAATCCAACTCTCTTGTGTCGTTAGCGTTTGGGGTCGGTGTCAAACCATAACATTACGAACCAACCATGACGACCCCAGCCGACACAGAGGGGGTCAGAACCGCACTTGCAATTCAAGTCGAGTTGACCAGGGATCACGGTCTCCAACTTGAGCGGGCTGCGGCTGCGGTGCAGAACCTCAGGGACCAGGTCCTGCCTATGCAGGGTTCAATGGCCGCTATGGCGGGACAACAGTCCGAGATTCTCGCCCAGCTTAACTCGCTGGGCGACGCCGTTAATACTTTTCATCTCTCACACCCTTCAGGAACATTCCCCGCAGCCCCAGCAGATCTCGCACCTCGGGAACCCCTTCTCTCCGTCCCACGGCTGTTCGACGGTAATCCCGAGGAATGTGCCACATTCATCATGCAATGTGAGTTGGTTTTCCGTCATCAACCAAGCCGTTTTTCTGCTCAGGGGTCCCGAGTGGCTTATATAACCAACCTACTTTCAGGCCATGCTGCCCAGTGGGTCACTTCCTCCTGGGCAATGGAAGCAGATTTTTTGTTCTCCTACCCAGACTTCGTGGCGGAGCTCCGCAGAGTGTTCCACCATCCAGCCCGAGGTCTGGACCCTGGAGCCCGGTTGGGGACCTTCCGACAAGGGAGCAGCAGGGTGACGGACTATGTCATGGAGTTTCGACTGGCGGCGGTGGAGAGTGGATGGAACGAACCTGCTCTTCGCCTAACCTTCATAAGGGGGCTCAGTGACGCAGTCCGGGACCAGCTCGCTACCAGGGAGGTGCCCGACTCCCTCGAGGAGCTTTTTAGCCTTGTCATCCGTATTGACGGACGCCTCCTGGAGAGAAGGCGCGAGAGGACCCGACTGTCACCTCCTGAAACACCCCGGATTCCTGGACGCCCCGTCCCCAACACTACTGATTGTAACAGGCTTCCCCGTCCGGTGCGCGAGGAGGTACCCATGCAGCTGGGACGCTCTCATCTGAGCCAGGCGGAGCGTCAGGCAAGGCTCAGGTCCGGTCTCTGCCTCTACTGCGGAGGTGCGGGACACCGTATCGCCGACTGCCCTATCCGGCCAAAAGATCGGGCTCACCAAGACCCCGGGAGATCCTGGTGAGCCGTTTTTCCCATTCCCAGCGCCGCGCACCACCTGACCATCTGTTGAGCGTCACCCTGGCCTGGGGGGACCAACGTGCCACGGTGGAGGCCCTCATCGACTCTGGGGCAGACGAGAACTTCCTCGACTTCGAGTTTGCCACCCAAGCCAACATACCTCTTGAGGCCCTTGTGAGGCCCTTGGAGATCTTTTCGTTGGACCAACACCGCCTGGCCGACATCTCTCAACGGACCGGCCCAGTCTTGCTGACCATTGCTGGGAACCACGTAGAGAGGATCCAGTTCCTCATTACCCAATCCCCCCTTGTCCCGGTGGTCCTGGGTAGGCCCTGGCTCGCGCTGCACGAGCCCCACATCGCCTGGGCCTCCGGTACCATCAGGGGCTGGAGCTCCTCCTGTCACGCCCGCTGTCTACAGGCGGCGTCTTGTCCCCCGCCCCGGAGACCAGCTGGTGAGTTGCCCCCGGATCCCTCGTCCGTTCCTCCCGAGTACCACGACCTCATGGAGGTATTCAGTAAGACCAGGGCTCAGTCCCTTCCACCTCACCGCCCCTATGACTGCGCCATCAACCTCCGCCAAGGGGCTCCCCTTCCCGGCAGCCGCCTCTACAGTCTGACTGCCCCGGAGAAGAAGGCGATGGATCTCTACATCTCTGAGTCATTGGAAGCAGGACTCATTCGGCCTTCCTCCTCCCCGGTGGCGGCCGGGTTCTTCTTTGTTGGAAAGAAGGATGGGGACCTGCGACCCTGCATCGACTATCGTCAGCTCAACGAGATCACCATCAAGAATAAGTACCCCCTACCTCTCATGAGCTCCACCTTCGAGCCACTGACCCAGGCCTCGTTCTTCACCAAGCTGGATCTCCGAAGTGCCTATCATCTTGTCCGTATCCGTGAGGGCGATGAATGGAAGACCGCCTTCAAGACCCCCAGGGGCCACTATGAGTACCTTGTGATGCCGTTCGGCCTCACCAACGCCCCGGCGGTATTCCAGGCACTCATGAACGATGTCCTCCGTGACATGCTGGAGGTGTTCGTGGTGGTGTACCTGGACGACATTCTTATCTTTTCCAGGACCCTCGAGGAACACATCCTGCATGTCCGCCGGGTGCTGGAGCGCCTCCTCCACAATCGGCTCTTCGTCAAGGCGGAGAAGTGCCGTTTCCACTCCAACTCCGTCGACTACCTGGGCTTCATCGTGGAGAAGGGCTTGACCCGAGCGGATCCTCGCAAGATCCAGGCTGTGGAGGATTGGCCGGAACCCACCACCCGGAAGGAGCTACAGAGTTTCCTCGGGTTCGCAAACTTCTACCGAAGGTTCATCCGGAACTACAGCCAAGTGGCGGAGCCTCTTACCAAGCTGACCTCCCCCGCTCTGCCGTTCGACTGGTCCCCAGCGGCACGCGCTGCGTTCCGCTCCCTCAAGAGAAGGTTCACTTCCGCTCCTATCCTGCTCCACCCTGACCCCAAGAGACAGTTCATCGTGGAGGTGGACGCTTCGGATTCTGGCCTGGGCGCTGTCCTTTCTCAGCGTTATCCTTCCGACCAGAAGGTACATCCTTGCGCCTTCTACTCGCGTCGCTTCCTCCCCGCCGAGAGGAACTACGACACCGGCAATCGGGAGCTACTGGCGGTCGTGGCTGCTCTGGAGGAGTGGCGTCATTGGCTAGAGGGTGCCGAGGAGCCTTTTACCATCTGGACGGACCACAAGAACCTAACGTTCATCCGCGCTTCCAGGCGCCTCAACGGTCGGCAGGCGAGATGGGCCAGTTTCCTCAGTCGGTTCGACTTCTCGCTGACCTTCCGCCCCGGTTCCCGCAACACGAAGGCCGACTCCCTGTCCCGGATGCACTCCAAGGGGGCTCCACCCTCTGAGGACCCATCTCCCATCATCCCGGAGGCCCGAGTGGTTGGAGCCATCACCTTGGGCATCGAGGGTGCCCTACGCTTCCAACGTGCCCCAAGCAACGTCCCTAGGAGCCGTCTCTTCGTCCCTGACTCTGTCCGGTCCCAGGTACTGCTGTGGGGCCATACCAGCCGGTTCGCCTGCCACCCAGGCGTCCATCGCACGTTCTCCTTCCTGGCTCGTCGTTTCTGGTGGCCCACCATGCGGAACGACGTCAAGGAGTTCGTTTTGGCCTGCGCGGTCTGTGCCCGCAGCAAGGCCTCTCACCAGGCACCCTCCGGGCTCTTGCAGCCACTTCCCGTTCCAAGCCGTCCGTGGTCACATGTGGCGCTCGACTTCGTCACTGGTCTACCCTCCTCCCAGGGGAACACCTGCCTTCTGACCGTGGTGGATCGATTCAGCAAGGGGGTCCACCTCGTGGCCCTCTCCAAGCTTCCCTCAGCAGCCGAGACGGCGGACCTCCTGACGCACCACGTGTTCCGCCTTCACGGCTTTCCCCAGGACATCGTCTCTGACCGGGGGCCCCAGTTCACCTCCCAGGTATGGCGGGCTTTCTGCAAGGGATTGGGGGCAACGGTCAGTCTCTCCTCTGGCTACCATCCCCAGACAAACGGGCAGACGGAGAGGATGAACCAGAGCGTGGAGTCTGCTCTTCGGTGTGTGGCAGCCGAGAGGCCGGCATCCTGGAGTCGTTTCCTTCCCTGGGTTGAATACTCGATCAACTCAATGGTCAGTTCCGCCACCGGCCTCTCCCCTTTTGAGGCCTCCCTGGGCTACCAGCCCCCTCTTTTTCCCGCACTGGAGACGGAAGTGGCAGTTCCCTCCGTGCAGGTCCACCTCGACCGCTGCCGTCGCGTTTGGGAGATCACCAGGACCGCGCTGCTCCGGACATCTGAGCGCGCCTGTCGTGGTGCCGACCGGCGCCGGGTTCCCGCGCCGACTTACCGCCCTGGGCAGAGGGTGTGGCTCTCCGCGAAGGACCTCCCGCTACGGTCCTCGGCCAAGAAGCTCAACCCTCGCTTCGTCGGTCCTTTCGAGGTCCTGAAGGTACTCAGTCCGGCGGCCCTGCGCCTGAAGCTTCCTGCATCCATGCACATCCACCCCGTGTTCCATGTCTCCCGGGTTAAGCCCGTCTCCCTCAGTCCCCTTATGCCTCCGGCTCCTGATCCACCGCCTCCTGTGCTAGTGGATGGTCACCCCCAGTGGCAGGTCCGCCGGTTGATGGGCGTTCGTCGGCGGGGCCGGGGATTCCAATACCTGGTGGACTGGGAGGGTTACGGCCCTGAGGAGCGTAGCTGGGTCTCCCGGCAGCTCATCGTGGATCCCGGCTTGATCACCGACTTCCATCGGGCCCATCCTGACGAGCCGGGTCGGCCTGGTCGCCGGGCGGCTCCCGTTGAGGGGGGGGTACTGTGAGGTTTCTGTCCTTGCCTTCTCACTCGTTCTGTTCCTTTAACCACCCTCGCTTTGTTTTCATTCATTTTTTCTGTCAAGTATTTCAATTCCCTCGTTCACACGTTTCTCCCCGCTGACGTCATCTGAGACGTCGCTGATTGGTTCCCTCACTTCCCCACGCTTTTCAATCACATTCCCCAGCTGTCACTGCCTTTCAATCAATCGATCCCTCATTATTTATACCCCGTTTTCCCCACCCTAAGTTGTTGGTTCGTCTTGATTTGTCGCTGGATGTTTTTCCCCGTTGCTTCTGTTTCACTGTGCTATTCTCCAGGAATTCCTAGAAGCCTTCGCTTGGATACCTGCTCCGTGGCGCGCGCTCGCCTCCACTGTTGTTCCTGTTCCTTTACGCAGCTCGTCTGGGTGAGTTTTTCTAGATTGACTGTCTTGACCTATTTCCGATTTTCGTGTGTAAACCTTTACACTGAAGTCTACCACCTTTTTGTCAGACAGTCACTCACCCAGCCATTATCGTTTTTGCTCTTTCCTTTTTTGGAATAATATTTTTGGGATCTTCCACCTCCCACTGTGTATTGACACGAAGATATTATTTCACATTTGGACTGTGTTTGGATTTTTGCTCACTGTGTATTTACACGAAGATATTGTTTCACATTTGGACTGTGTTTGGATTTTTGCTCACTGTGTGTTTACACGAAGATAGTATTTCACATTTGGACGGTGTTTGGATTTTTGCTCACTGTGTGTTTACATGAAGATATTCACTTGGGCTGTTTTTTGGAATATTGCTCATCACTGTGTTGTTTAACACGAAGAATATAACACCCTGTCCTCAGCTCGTTTCAAGTCTGCTCTGTCACTGACCCGTTCCCTCTCTCCCTCTCTCGGTCTTACACAACATCTGAGAGGTCCGCCGTGAGAGTCTGCAGAGCGGTACAGAGGTCTGCTCCTGCTTCCCAAGACTACCCTTCCGGGAGAAGCTGCAGAGCAGCAGAACTTTGCCCCTTGTTCATTGTACCTGTTCTTGTTGACCTGCTTTCCCTGTTTCACTTATTCCTATTATCAAATAAACAAGCCCTCGTATTTGGCAACTCTGAATCCAACTCTCTTGTGTCGTTAGCGTTTGGGGTCGGTGTCAAACCATAACACCAGTCAGTGCTGTCAAGGCAGATTGGTTTTTTATCGCTTCATTTCCGTTTGAGAGCATTTTGAAAAGCACCCGTTTTGAGGTAAAAAACAGTCCATTCTGGGCCATTCTATGATAATCGTCTTTTACTGGAATATTCCAGAACGTTGATATTTGTCGGCCTATTTATGAATCGTTTTCAAATAAACGCTAGATGATCAATATTATACGTACACGCACGCCCATTCGAGCCGCGCACGGATAATCGCTGTGTTCATTTCCTCTTGGATTTTTACAGTGAAACCGATAGAGGACATTTCACAAAACAGCTTATATCTTCATCAAAATGAGTCTGATTATCCTAACACTGATAACATAGATTCCTTACCTGACATCAGATGGTATCCAACTGGTATATTCCAATTCCTGATCACCATTCGGAAAAAATCGATAAGTGTATAGATCCAACGTGTGTACAGTAGAACACATGATTCCGCGGGGCTCAGAGGCTCCAGAATGAACTCTGATAACCCCGGCTGCATCAGTGGACTGGAAAATGTGGAGTACAGGATTTTTTTCCCCATCCATTTTCATTGAGTCCATTCCAATCCCTTATGTCATCTGGGAGACGATAGGGGGCGCTTTTTTCCACATCTGATCGCCGGCGGCTCTCGGGTAGACTAGGGTAGGCTCGCGTGATGCAATATGATTTCAGATCGCTAAATAAAGAAAAGAAAAATATCAGAGAAATCTCGTGAGTGGCTTTCAACGAGATATTAATAATTCCGAGAAAACTCGTGAGTGGCATAGAAAGTGTTAAAACGTAGAGACATTTTCACATTTCAATGAAAAATACCACATTTAAAACATGAGCGCTTCATGGCAAGCAGGTGTCATGTTTCCAATTCCAATGAGGGACTCTAGCTTCAAGTCATTGTATAATAGGTTCCAGGAGAACGGAGCAGCATAGCGTTTCTAAAGTAAATGTCCACATAAATACAATGTCTAAAGGACACAAATATTATCAGTGCAATCAGTTAACTTGGTTATTCTGTTACATTCGTGCCCAAATTGTCAATGGCAACCAAAGTTACACGGACACACATAGGATGATGAACCTGACAATCAGCAGCTCATGGGCACAGATAGCAGCGTCTTCTCCAAACTGCGCGGCTGCCAATAAATTTTTTCATTTAAACCTTTATTTTAAATTGTAAGCATCTGAGGTTTCCCTCATTTACAGAAATGACGATTGTACAAAATGTAAACAGTACATAATACAAACAATATTCACAGAAATTTAAACACCAGAGTAAAAAAAATAAAACGTTTCAAAATAATAAAAAAAAAAAAAGATCAGCTAAAACTGTTACAGGTAGTCACACAAAGGTCTGAAATAGGGATGTCCCGATCACGTTTTTTTGCTCCCGATCCGATCCCGATCATGTGATTTTGAGTATCTACCGATACCGATCTTTCCCGATCCGATAAAAAACTCATACTGAGGCCTTAGTTTTGGTTTTAAATTGCATATCATCATTCATTTATTTATTGTCACACAGAGCAGAAGAATTTTGCCAAAACAAACCAATAGTATCCAGCTGCAGAACGGCAGACCAGCCACACTCTCAGACCCAAACGCATTTCCTTTGATTTAATTATACATCAAATGATTTATGTCAAGGATTGCAATGCCTCGCTTGAATGAAGTTAACTTTTCACCTGGATAACGTCAACATTTAGGGTGAATGTAATGTGAGAAATTGGGATTAAAATTTTATTTAATTTTCTTTTAATTTGGGTCTGAGAGTTTGGCTGGTCTGCCGTTCTGCAGCTGGATACTATTGGTTTGTTTTGGCAAAATTCTTCTGCTCTGTGTGACAATAAATAAATTAATGATGATATGCAATTTAAAACCAAAACTAAGCCTCAGTATGAGTTTAAGACGTGAACATGGTCATGTTTGTTGAATAAAAAAAAAAGTAAAAAAAAAAAAATTTCAGATATTTTTTTGCCTATCCCAATCTTTGGAAAATCACGTGATCGGCCCCGGGACATCCCTAGTCTGAAATCATACGTTTAAACTAGAGCTGGGCCGTTAACGGCGTTAACGTGCTGCGTTAACGCTATACTAGTATTGCGCGATAATATAATTAACGCATGAATCTTTTTTTTTTTTTTTTTTTACATTTTTTTTTTTTTACCTTTATTTACCCAGGGTAGGTTTGCTGAGCACAGATGCTCTTTTTCAGGAACGCCCTGCATCACATTCACACAGTTCCATTCACACCTGGGAGCTGCCCAGTACAACCACAGTTGACACCATTGGCCACTGAGCAACTCCACTGGAGCAGTTGATTCAAGCCATGTCACATAGTTCAAGTTTGAAATGATTCTTTCTGTTTTGCTCCTGAGAGTGTGCTAGATACTGTACTGTACTGGTAATATTATTTATTTGTGTTAACTTCTGAATAAAACAACTTATTAAACACAAGTACATCTTATTGTACATTATTTTGATATTTCATTACCAATTATCATAGCAAAACAGCTTTTTCAAACAGCGAATTTTTTTTGGCCATTTTTTTTATTGATGAAAACGCATAATATGGTTTTTACCTATACATTCGGATCAGCAGTTCAGCACCTGCACTGTTGGTGGGTGCGCCTAGTAAAGGATGTCGCATTGCGTTCATCTTCAATGAATGGACCAATGCAATAGTCTACCAAAGCCCCCCCTCTCTCTCTATATATCTCACACACACACACACACACACACACACACACACACACACACACACACACACACACACACACACACACACACACACACACACACACACACACACACACACACACACACACACACTTCAGAAACAAACATAGTATCAATGAGAGCATCAATAATACACCTGAGTGATGTCTAGTAAAAAAAAAAAAAAAAAAAATGTGGGGCCCCCCTCAGTGCTGGGCCCTTGGAATCATCCTAAGCTACCCCCCCCCCCCCAGCTACGCCCCTGCACACACACACACACACACACACACACACACACACACACACACACACACACACACACACACACACACACACACACACATATAAACACATATATAATTATATATACTGTATATACATACATGCAGTCATTTTATTCATTCAATGTGAGAATATACCATTGAGGAGCCTAGAAGACTATTCTAGGAATGTCCAGTAATAAAACATTTCTGGTCAGAGATGCACACAAAATTGGAGGCATATTTAAATTATGGAAATACCTTTCCAGTTGTGCACTTCTATTTTATGGGATGTTGACTTTCATCCAGAGCTACAATGGATATTTATTTTGGGTTCTGATATCAGCTGGTAAAAAAAGAAAAACACCACTAGGCACTGGCTCCTTCCTGATTCCCCCACAATAGAGGAATGGACAGATATATATTATATGTATATAATATACATAATAGAAAAAAATATATACTTTTTCACTTTGTCTACAAATGAAGAAATGTATGGTCAATTCGTTTTTTATGTACCACAGCCAAGGCCACACGTTTTGGAAATGTATACGGTTGCTTTTTGAAATAATTGTTTTACTTAAAATAATTTACTGGATTGTCTCCCAACACATAAATGTACAACTATATTAATATATATCCCTAATATATCAATTTGATTTTATATACATCCCTCTTTTCAGAATGTAAATAGTCATAGTACATTTTTTTTAAACTATGATATAAAACTAAATAAACTATGATATTTTTAAACTATTGATCTTTGAATTTCTTCACTCCTTTGAGTTTGAAATGTGTCTTGGTGCACCTTTAAAGACAGCAAAGGTTGTGTACTTTCAGATTTTTATTTAAAAAATCATCTCCCCGTTAATGTTCATTATTCCCTCTCTTTTTCAGAATCCCTCCACCCAAAACGTTAGGAGCCCGGCAGGGGGAATTCAATATATCAGTGAGGAAGCCCGGAGTCGACACTGAGAGGATGGAGAAATTGCACTGAACACAACATAGGATACCTACATGCTGCCACCCGGTGGTCAGACACTGTTACTGAGACTTCAACTACCGCTTCCGCTCTCTGCTGTGTGTGTGTGCGCGTGCCACAGCTCCAGCCCCAGCCACGTACTCATTATTGAATGTGATAAATGAGAAAACATGATACTCAAACGGAATGTCTTTGTATGTGAATTTTATATGTAAATCTCTGCATTTTGATTCAGTGTAAAAAAGAAAAAAGAAAAAAAACCTTGCTGTAAGTGATACTGTTGAAAACACTTAACGACATAAGGAATCCATATAATTGTACTCAAGAGATTTGAGGTTATTGGAGGTATATTTTCAGTGTACCCTCGCTGCAGATTGGAATGCCTGTTTATGTTTTAACGACGCTGTGTTTCTTCAAAACAGGAAGTGCTATTATTGCCAAGAATGTAAACCTGCCACATTGAGTAGAGGTTTACGCAATCTTCTGTCTTTACGAGAGTCTTTGCTTTGTATCGTCTGTCGTCTTGGAGCACTGGACCCCGCTTATAGGGCACATTTTTATGTCAGATACAAACATTTAACAAAAAAAATTATACAAAATCCATATTCCACTGTGGATTTGCAGTAGCCATTTCGGTATTAGTAAAAGGGACAATCTTGCCGCCGACAACAACAACAACAACAACAACAACAACAACAACAACAGCTGCAGTGACTGTGTGAACAGTTATAATTGAATTACATTTGAGTACTGTTATACATATATATAATATATTATTTTGTCATGTTTGCCTGAATATCAGTAACTATCCCGTGGTAATTGTGTTTTTGTTGTTTTTGTATAGTAGTACTGTGTTGTTCCAGTGTACTGAGATGATCTGTCCCCCTTGCAGTACCATGAATGTAGCAGGAACTGAGGAAAAGAAACACATACCCTGAGAATCTATTTTGATACAAGTTGTAGGCTATTTAGCCCTTTTATTGCGCATGCTCGTTGCTTAATGATTCCCTTTTCTAGCCATGCTGTCTCTGTTGTCGGGTGTTGTACGTAACACACTTATCATCGATTAGCCTCAAGCTGGACAGTGTTGCTTGTGACGCTGAGAAATGTCTTCAGACTCTTGATTGCAATTATTGTTATAACTGCTTATGTTTCCGCTCATATAAAAGGATATTTCTGAGGAGAAAAACCTCTTTACAAAGGGACAAAGAGGTCAAAAGTACCAACTCTTGCTATTTGTTCTTGTTGGTCTAAAAAGGTATTTGTTGTTCTGTGAATGAGTGCTTCGAGTCAGCGGTTCTCAACGTGGGGTCCAAGGACCCCCAGCGGTCCTTTATGGGGTTCCAAGGGGTTCCTAGAACAATTCACTTTAAAGCTGTAGCAACTTCAGATAAATTAGCAAGAGTGAGTTTACCTGATTCCACATATTTGTATGTGTTTCCTGTAAAAACAAGAAGCTATGGAGGGACATGTCGTGGATATTGATTGGCATTTATAGTAGCTTATACTATACATTAGACATATTCCAGGAAATTACAAACATCTATTTTGAACCCCCCCCCCCTCAAACTAATATTTAAATAACGTATTTTTCAGCCTCCGATCCGCAGATGGTATTGCACATTGCTTTTGGCGAGCAAGGTGGTGTTCCTAATTTTCTTTTTGCTGAAAAAATAGCTGCTGGAGCCTTCGGGAGTCTGTGGGAACCCTTTGTGCATGGGCTTGAAAAGTGATGCAGAGCTTGTTCTATTTCTGCCAGACAGGTAAACTCACTCTTGCTGATTTCTCCAAAGTTGCCTACTGCAGCTTTAATTTAAGTTAAATAATTTTTTTTGAGTGAATGTATGTATAAGAATAACTATTCTGATCATAGGTGTCACTCTTTTCACTGTTTTGCCCTCAACTACAGTGCAGACCGGTATAGAATTCTGGACTAGATCTCATCTTAACTGAAAATGAATATCTTCCCAGATTGGGGTCCCTGAGACAATATCTTATCAAATAGGGGTCCGGGGTCTAATGTGCAACAATTTGGGGGTCCTTGGTTTAGAACCACTGCTTGAAGCTGATGCCATGCTAGCCCGTATGGTTCGTCCCATACAGCTCCTTCAGTATTAAATGCAGCAGGCATCACCCTTTAACTTGTCTTTTGTTCAGAATTTCAATAAGCTGTATCTACAGAACAAACGGATTGTCTGTGTCTTCTTTCTCCTAGGTCTTTGAATGCGTGTGACCATTTAAAAGTGCGATATGTAGTTTTGAGACTGAGGAGTGGGGACGAAAAATGCTTTGCTGTAGTTT
>NW_028171843.1:0-12500 GCF_963971535.1 Notolepis coatsorum
GACAGGAGGAGACAGGAGGAGACAAGAGGAGACAAGAGGAGACAGGAGGAGACAAGAGGAGAACAGGAGGAGACAGGAGAGACAGGAGGAGACAAGAGGAGACAAGAGGAGACAGGAGGAGACAAGAGGAGACAGGAGGAGACAAGAGGAGACAGGAGGAGACAGGAGGAGGCAAGAGGAGACAAGAGGAGACATGAGGAGACAAGAGGAGACAGAGGAGGAGACAGGAGGAGACAAGAGGAGACAAGAGGAGACAAGAGGAGACAAGAGGAGACAGGAGGAGACAGGAGGAGACAAGAGGAGACAGAGGAACAGAGGAGACAGGAGGAGACAGGAGGAGACAAGAGGAGACATGAGGAGACAAGAGGAGACAGGAGGAGACAGGAGGAAGAGGAGGAGACAAGAGGAGGAGGAGGAGACAGGAGGAGACAGGAGGAGACAAGAGGAGACAGGAGGAGAGAGGAGGAGACAAGAGGAGACAGGAGGAGACAGGAGGAGAGAGGAGGAGACAAGAGGAGACAGGAGGAGACAGGAGGAGACAAGAGGAGACAGGAGGAGACAGGAGGAGACAGGAGGAGACAGGGAGGAGACAAGAGGAGACATGAGGAGACAAGAGGAGACAGGAGGAGACAGAGGAGACAAGAGGAGACAAGAGGAGACAGGAGGAGACAAGAGGAGACAGGAGGAGACAGGAGGAGACAAGAGGAGACATGAGGAGACAGGAGGAGACAAGAGGAGAGACAGAGGAGACAAGAGGAGACAGGAGGAGACAGGAGGAGACATGAGGAGACAAGAGGAGGAGGAGGAGACAAGAGGAGGAGGAGGAGACAGGAGGAGACAGGAGGAGACAAGAGGAGACAGGAGGAGACAAGAGGAGACAGGAGGAGACAGGAGGAGACAGGAGGAGACAAGAGGAGACAAGAGGAGGAGGAGGAGACAGGAGGAGGAGGAGGAGACAAGAGGAGACAAGAGGAGACAAGAGGAGACAAGAGGAGAGAAGAGGAGGAGGAGACAAGAGGAGGAGGAGGAGACAGGAGGAGACAGGAGAGACAGGAGGAGACAAGAGGAGACAAGAGGAGACAAGAGGAGACAGGAGGAGACAGGAGGAGACAGGAGGAGACAGGAGGAGACAGGAGGAGACAGGAGAGACAGGAGGAGACAAGAGGAGAGACAAGAGGAGACAGGAGGAGACAGGAGGAGACAAGAGGAGACAGGAGGAGACAAGAGGAGACAGGAGGAGACAGGAGGAGACATGAGGAGACAGGAGGAGACAAGAGGAGACAGGAGAGAGAGCAAGAGGAGACATGAGGAGACAGGAGGAGACAAGAGGAGACAAGAGGAGACAGGAGGAGACAAGAGGATACAAGAGGAGACAGGAGGGGACAGGAGGAGACAGGAGGAGACAGGAGGAGACAAGAGGAGACAGGAGGAGACAGGAGGAGACAAGAGGAGACAGGAGGAGACAGGAGGAGACAGGAGGAGACAGGAGGAGACAGGAGGAGACAAGAGGAGACAGGAGGAGACAGAGGAGACAGGAGGAGACAAGAGGAGACAGGAGGAGACAGAGGAGACAGGAGGAGACAGGAGGAGACAAGAGGAGACAGGAGGAGACAGGAGGAGACAAGAGGAGACAGGAGGAGACAGGAGGAGACAGGAGGAGACATGAGGAGACAAGAGGAGACAAGAGGAGGAGACAGGAGGAGACAAGAGGAGACAGGAGGAGACAGGAGGAGACAAGAGGAGACAAGAGGAGACAAGAGGAGACAAGAGGAGACAGGAGGAGAGAGGAGGAGACAGGAGGAGACAAGAGGAGACAAGAGGAGACAGGAGGAGACAAGAGGAGACAGGAGGAGACAGGAGGAGACAGGAGGAGACAGGAGGAGACAGGAGGAGACAAGAGGAGACAGGAGGAGACAAGAGGAGACAGGAGGAGACAAGAGGAGACAGGAGGAGACAAGAGGAGACAAGAGGAGACAAGAGGAGACAGGAGGAGGAGACAAGAGGAGACAGGAGGAGACAAGAGGAGACAAGAGGAGACAAGAGGAGACAAGAGGAGACAGGAGGAGACAAGGAGGAGACAAGAGGAGACAGGAGGAGACAGGAGGAGACAGGAGGAGACAGGAGGAGACAGGAGGAGACAGGAGGAGACAAGAGGAGACAAGAGGAGGAGACAAGAGGAGACAGGAGGAGACAAGAGGAGACAGGAGGAGACAAGGAGGAGACAAGAGGAGACAGGAGGAGACAAGAGGAGACAGGAGGAGACAGGAGGAGACATGAGGGACAGGAGGAGACAAGAGGAGACAGGAGGAGACAAGAGGAGACAAGAGGAGACAGGAGGAGACAGGAGGAGACAGGAGGAGACAAGAGGAGACAAGAGGAGACAGAGGAGACATGAGGAGACAGGAGGAGACAGGAGGAGACAGGAGGAGACAGGAGGAGACAAGAGGAGACAAGAGGAGACAGGAGGAGACAGGAGGAGACATGGAGGAGACAGGAGGAGACAGGAGGAGACAAGATGAGACAGGAGGATACAGGAGGAGACAGGAGGAGACATGAGGAGACATGAGGAGACAGGAGGAGACAAGAGGAGAGAAGAGGAGACAGGAGGAGACAGGAGGAGACAGGAGGAGACAGGAGGAGACAGGAGGAGACAAGAGGATACAAGAGGAGACAGGAGGAGACAGGAGGACACAGGAGGAGACATGAGGAGACAGGAGGACACAGGAGGAGACAGGAGGAGACAGGAGGAGACAAGAGGAGACAAGAGGAGACAAGAGGAGACAGGAGGAGACAAGAGGAGACAGGAGGAGGAGACAGGAGGACACAGGAGGAGACAGGAGGAGACAAGAGGAGACAGGAGGAGACAAGAGGAGACAAGAGGAGACAAGAGGAGACAAGAGGAGACAGGAGGAGACAGGAGGAGACAAGAGGAGACAGGAGGAGAGGAGACAGGAGGAGACAGGAGGAGGAGACAAGAGGAGACAAGAGGAGACAAGAGGAGACAGGAGGAGAGGAGACAGGAGGAGACAGGAGGAGACAGGAGGAGACAGGAGGAGAGGAGACAGGAGGAGACAGGAGGAGGAGACAAGAGGAGACAAGAGGAGACAAGAGGAGACAGGAGGAGAGGAGACAGGAGGAGACAGGAGGAGACAGGAGGAGACAGGAGGAGAGAGAAGGAGACAAGAGACAGGAGGAGACAAGAGGAGACAGGAGGAGACAGGAGGAGACAGGAGGAGACAGGAGGAGACAAGAGGAGACAAGAGGAGACAGGAGGAGACAAGAGGAGACAGGAGGAGACAGGAGGAGACAGGAGGAGACAAGAGGAGACAAGAGGAGACAGGAGGAGACAAGAGGAGACAGGAGGAGACAAGAGGAGACAGGAGGAGACAGGAGGAGACAAGAGGAGACAAGAGGAGACATGAGGAGACAAGAGGAGACAGGAGGAGACAGGAGGAGACAAGAGGAGACAAGAGGAGACATGAGGAGACAAGAGGAGACAGGAGGAGACAGGAGGAGACAGGAGGAGACAAGAGGAGACAAGAGGAGACAGGAGGAGACAGGAGGAGGAGGAGGAGACAAGAGGAGGAGGAGGAGACAGGAGGAGACAGGAGGAGACAAGAGGAGACAGGAGGAGACAGGAGGAGAGAGGAGGAGACAAGAGGAGACAGGAGGAGACAGGAGGAGACAAGAGGAGACAGGAGGAGACAGGAGGAGACAGGAGGAGACAGGAGGAGACAAGAGGAGACATGAGGAGACAAGAGGAGACAGGAGGAGACAAGAGGAGACAAGAGGCGACAAGAGGAGACAGGAGGAGACAAGAGGAGACAGGAGGAGACAGGAGGAGACAAGAGGAGACATGAGGAGACAGGAGGAGACAAGAGGAGACAGGAGGAGACAAGAGGAGACAGGAGGAGACAGGAGGAGACATGAGGAGACAAGAGGAGGAGGAGGAGACAAGAGGAGGAGGAGGAGACAGGAGGAGACAGGAGGAGACAAGAGGAGACAGGAGGAGACAAGAGGAGACAGGAGGAGACAGGAGGAGACAGGAGGAGACAAGAGGAGACAAGAGGAGGAGGAGGAGACAGGAGGAGGAGGAGACAGGAGGAGACAGGAGGAGACAGGAGGAGACAAGAGGAGACAAGAGGAGACATGAGGAGACAAGAGGAGACAAGAGGAGGAGGAGGAGACAAGAGGAGGAGGAGGAGACAGGAGGAGACAGGAGGAGACAGGAGGAGACAAGAGGAGACAAGAGGAGACAAGAGGAGACAAGAGGAGACAGGAGGAGACAAGAGGAGACAGGAGGAGACAGGAGGAGACAGGAGGAGACAGGAGGAGACAGGAGGAGACAGGAGGAGACAAGAGGAGGAGACAAGAGGAGACAGGAGGAGACAGGAGGAGACAGGAGGAGACAAGAGGAGACAGGAGGAGACAGGAGGAGACATGAGGAGACAGGAGGAGACAAGAGGAGACAGGAGGAGACAAGAGGAGACATGAGGAGACAGGAGGAGACAAGAGGAGACAAGAGGAGACAGGAGGAGACAAGAGGAGACAAGAGGAGACAGGAGGAGACAAGAGGATACAAGAGGAGACAGGAGGAGACAAGAGGAGACAGGAGGAGACAAGAGGAGACAGGAGGAGACAGGAGGAGACATGAGGAGACAGGAGGAGACAAGAGGAGACAGGAGGAGACAAGAGGAGACATGAGGAGACAGGAGGAGACAAGAGGAGACAGGAGGAGACAGGAGGAGACATGAGGAGACAGGAGGAGACAAGAGGAGACAGGAGGAGACAAGAGGAGACATGAGGAGACAGGAGGAGACAAGAGGAGACAAGAGGAGACAGGAGGAGACAAGAGGGGACAGGAGGAGACAGGAGGAGACAGGAGGAGACAAGAGGAGACAGGAGGAGACAGGAGGAGACAAGAGGAGACAGGAGGAGACAGGAGGAGACAGGAGGAGACAGGAGGAGACAAGAGGAGACAGGAGGAGACAAGAGGAGACAGGAGGAGACAAGAGGAGACAGGAGGAGACAAGAGGAGGAGACAGGAGGAGACAAGAGGAGACAGGAGGAGACAGGAGGAGACAAGAGGAGACAGGAGGAGACAGGAGGAGACAGGAGGAGACATGAGGAGACAGGAGAAGACAGGAGGAGACAAGAGGAGACAGGAGGAGACAGGAGGAGACAAGAGGAGACAAGAGGAGACAAGAGGAGACAAGAGGAGACAGGAGGAGAGAGGAGGAGACAGGAGGAGACAAGAGGAGACAAGAGGAGACAGGAGGAGACAAGAGGAGACAGGAGGAGACAGGAGGAGACAGGAGGAGACAGGAGGAGACAGGAGGAGACAAGAGGAGACAGGAGGAGACAAGAGGAGACAGGAGGAGACAAGAGGAGACAGGAGGAGACAAGAGGAGACAGGAGGAGACAAGAGGAGACAAGAGGAGACAAGAGGAGACAGGAGGAAACAAGAGGAGACAAGAGGAGACAAGAGGAGACAAGAGGAGACAGGAGGAGACAAGAGGAGACAAGAGGAGACAGGAGGAGACAGGAGGAGACAGGAGGAGACAGGAGGAGACAGGAGGAGACAGGAGGAGACAAGAGGAGACAAGAGGAGGAGACAAGAGGAGACAGGAGGAGACAAGAGGAGACAGGAGGAGACAAGAGGAGGAGACAAGAGGAGACAGGAGGAGACAAGAGGAGACAGGAGGAGACAGGAGGAGACATGAGGAGACAGGAGGAGACAAGAGGAGACAGGAGGAGACAAGAGGAGACAAGAGGAGACAGGAGGAGACAGGAGGAGACAGGAGGAGACAAGAGGAGACAAGAGGAGACAAGAGGAGACATGAGGAGACATGAGGAGACAGGAGGAGACAGGAGGAGACAGGAGGAGACAAGAGGAGACAGGAGGAGACAAGAGGAGACAGGAGGAGACAGGAGGAGACAGGAGGAGACATGAGGAGACAGGAGGAGACAGGAGGAGACAAGAGGAGACAGGAGGATACAGGAGGAGACAGGAGGAGACATGAGGAGACATGAGGAGACAAGAGGAGAGAAGAGGAGACAGGAGGAGACAGGAGGAGACAGGAGGAGACAAGAGGATACACGAGGAGACAGGAGGGGACAGGAGGAGACAAGAGGAGACAAGAGGAGACAGGAGACAAGAGGAGACAGGAGGAGACATGAGGAGACAGGAGGAGACAGGAGGAGACAGGAGGAGACAAGAGGAGACAAGAGGAGACAAGAGGAGACAGGAGGAGACAGGAGGAGACATGAGGAGACAGGAGGAGACAGGAGGAGACATGAGGAGACAAGAGGAGACAAGAGGAGGCAGGAGGAGACAGGAGGAGACAAGAGGAGACAGGAGGAGACAGGAGGAGACAAGAGGAGACAGGAGGAGACAAGAGGAGACAGGAGGAGACAAGAGGAGACAGGAGGAGACAAGAGGAGACAGGAGGAGACAAGAGGAGACAGGAGGAGAGAGAAGGAGACAGGAGGAGACAGGAGGAGACAAGAGGAGACAGGAGGAGACAAGAGGAGACAGGAGGAGACAAGAGGAGACAGGAGGAGAGAGGAGGAGACAAGAGGAGACAGGAGGAGACAAGAGGAGACAGGAGGAGACAAGAGGAGACAGGAGGAGAGAGAAGGAGACAGGAGGAGACAGGAGGAGACAAGAGGAGACAGGAGGAGACAAGAGGAGACAGGAGGAGACATGAGGAGACAGGAGGAGACAGGAGGAGACAGGAGGAGACAAGAGGAGACAGGAGGAGACAGGAGGAGACAGGAGGAGACAAGAGGAGACAAGAGGAGACAGGAGGAGACAAGAGGAGACAAGAGGAGACAGGAGGAGACAAGAGGAGGAGACATGAGGAGACAGGAGGAGACAAGAGGAGACAGGAGGAGACAGGAGGAGACAAGAGGAGGAGACAGGAGGAGACAGGAGGAGACAGGAGGAGACAAGAGGAGGAGACAGGAGGAGACAGGAGGAGACAAGAGGAGACAAGAGGAGACAGGAGGAGACAAGAGGAGGAGACAGGAGGAGACAGGAGGAGACAAGAGGAGACAGGAGGAGACAGGAGGAGACAGGAGGAGACAGGAGGAGACAAGAGGAGACAAGAGGAGACAGGAGGAGACAAGAGGAGGAGACAAGAGGAGGAGACAGGAGGAGACAAGAGGAGACAAGAGGAGACAAGAGGAGACATGAGGAGACAGGAGGAGACAGGAGGAGACAAGAGGAGACAGGAAGAGACAAGAGGAGGAGACAGGAGGAGACAGGAGGAGACAGGAGGAGACAGGAGGAGACAGGAGGAGACAAGAGGAGACAGGAGGAGACAAGAGGAGACAGGAGGAGACAGGAGGAGACAAGATGAGACAGGAGGAGACAGGAGGAGACAGGAGGAGACAGGATGAGACAAGAGGAGACAGGAGGAGACAAGAGGAGACAAGAGGAGACAGGAGGAGACAAGAGGAGACAGGAGGAGACAAGAGGAGACAGGAGGAGACAAGAGGAGACAAGAGGAGACAAGAGGATACAAGAGGAGGAGACAAGAGGAGGAGACAGGAGGAGACAAGAGGAGACAAGAGGAGACAAGAGGAGACAGGAGGAGACAAGAGGAGACAAGAGGAGACAGGAGGAGACAAGAGGAGACAGGAGGAGGAGGAGGAGACAAGAGATCAGTGTGAAGACTGGAGACAAACGGCGGAGAGAATACGAATGTTATAATAACGCATTGAATGGACAGAGAATATGAAAGCATTGGTTCATAATAAATCCACAGGTTCCACATATATGCTCGTGTAAAATAGCCATACAAATTATTAAACTGCTAGCTGGTAAACCGTGTGGTATAGTGAAAAGGTTAACCTTCTGTCGTGTGGTAGTGAAAGGGTTCACCTTCTGTAGTGTGATAGTGAAGCGTTGACCTTCTGTGGCGGTAGTGAAATGGTTAACCTTCTGTAGTGCGGTAGTGAAAGGGTTACCCCTTTGCAGCGTGGCAGTGAAATGGTTAACCTTCTGTAGTGTGGTAGTGAACGGGTTAACCCTTTGTAGTGTGGTAGTGAAAGGATTAATGAAATGCAAGGATATTGCATCATATTACGTTTATAGAGCCCTACACTTTTATTTTTTATTTTTTGCCACTGTAGACCTATTTAGTCGGCAATGCTTAAATAAGTAAAACAAAGCATTTTAAACATGAATAAATCCTCACACATTTCATCATTCGCTATGGATTGCAGGCCCTTGGGTGAAGTCTGCCAAGTTAGGGCTCGCTCCAAGTCTGCACAGAGGGCTCCTGAGGTCGGCATCAGAACCCTCTGGGACTCACTGATTTTGCGGCTCAAAGTGCTTCACAACAGAAGCCCACAAGGCCACCAGACAATGGGATTCCAACTCTCTCTCTCTCTCTCTCTCTCTCTCTCTCTCTCTCTCTCTCTCTCTCTCTCTCTCTCTCTCTCTCTCTCTCTCTCTCTCTCTCTCTCTCTCTCTCTCTCTCTGTTTCTTTTTTTCCTCTCTCTCACTCTTTCTCTCCCTCTCTCTCTAAAACTATTTATCTCGTGCGGTTTGCGACGTTCTGGTGAACAGCCACATGAAAGAGCTCCCGGTCATTGAATATCAAAAAAGGAAGTAATACAATTCAAAGCGACATAAAAAGTGACAATCCAAGGATATAAGAGAGGAGGAAGGAGGAACACGAGAAAAGGCGAGAGAAAAACGACGACGAAACCCCAGAAGAAGTACAAAGGAGGGCGCAGGAGATGATTCAGGCTGCCATGACGCAGTGGGCAGCTAGCATACAAGCTAGCTTACAGGCTAGCGTGACGCAGTGGGCTGGCATCCAAGCTGAAATGCAGAGCGCGTTGGCTAGCCAACAGGCTAGCGCAGTAGCTAACCAGGAGCTACAAGCTAACATACAGGCTAACGCAATGGCTATCCAAGCTAACACGCGGAACATCCAGGGCAACATCGATGGACTCGGGGAGGAGTTGGAGAAGGGTCGGGGAATACAAGCTAACGTGGCGTTGGACCGCAGCGAGGCCTGGCTGGAGCTGGAGAAGGAGCTGCAAGCTAACATGGAAGTTAACACGATGAAAATGGCGCAGCGGGAGATGCAAGCTAACGGGACGTTGGACCAAGGCGGGGCCTGGCTGGAGAGGGAGCTACAAGCTAACAAGGCCGGCGCGCGGACTGGACTCGATGCAAAGCGGGGTGTTCGGAGGAACATGGAGGCTGGTTCGGGAGAGGTGAAACGGGGGAGGGACAGGGAGACGCTGGATACAATCGGACCAACCAGGACTCGGGCACCGAGGTCGGCCGGACCATCCGCGCACGAGATGCAGGTGCGGAGGCCGCCCGGGCCGGCCAAGATGCGAACACGGAGGCCACACACACCAACAGGGATCCGAGCACCGAGAACAACCGGACCAGCCAGAACTCGAATAACGAAGTCTCACACACCAAGCAGGAGTCGAGCACTGAGGTCATACACACCGACCAAGACTCAATATCACATAATGCATATAATTGGCGGCTAGGTGGCGCAGTGGGCAAGGCGCTTGCCACCAACGCAGGAGATGCTGGGTTCGAGCCCAGCTCTTGGCGTTGCTACCAGCTTGCCTGGTCGTTCATACTAATACAAATGGGAGTATTAGGGGGTGGGAAGCTGGTGGGTGGGGATTGGACGTTGTGGACAGCGACTCCTACAGGTCGGTTGGTGCGCCTGCGCAGTAGAATCAGGAAGCGACGAGGGCGGCGTGTCCCTCCCACGCAGACCCTCGCCGCTGAGAGATCGCGCTGTGCCGGTGAAAAGATGCGACGGCTGCCTCCTCGAGTACCGGAGGGGACACGTGATGCAAGGCTTCGTCCACATTGCAGCCGGCTTGTGGGAGGCATGGCCTAGCAACGTTCGAGACAGGGGAGGGTAGAATTGGACAATATGAAATTGGGGACGGGAGAAAAATAGAAAAATGGGGAGAAAAAGTAGATACAAAAAAACATATGCATATAATTAGATAGTGAATGGAGGTTATGATTTGAGACACACGGCAGACAACACACAGACCACTGGGAATACAGACAAGGTAAACACAATTGGGACTTGATTCGGGACATATAATACAAATAACACGTACTGGACTAAACTGTGGACACAGGCACACATGACACACAGCTAGGGGGTCGGGGAACATGGGGAATCACATTCGGAGACCTGACCGGGAGCTCAGGAAATGTACTATCATATGAAAGATAAGAATTCAAGTAAAATGTTGGACAATAATAGGGACATTGGAGAATCCCCCCAGGGGATATCCGTCGTTATAGGAGGGGCCCTCTCCAGGAGAGCCTTACCCCTCCAACCCGCCAACGGGGGTTAAACAGGGTTAAAAAGAATTACCTGGGAAGTGCCAATTGTCTTTAGTCTTCTTTTATATTATTTCTTCAGAGTTGTGTTAGAATAGCAGTTGCTTTAAATGTGCACATGGACAAATATGAAGGACAAGGATTCAAAATGTTGGACATGAAGAGAGGCTTGGAGAACCTTCTTTGTTATGTTATGGATGTCACTGTAAATATTGCCTTGTATGTCTATAAATGTTAAAAAAAATAATTAAGTAAAAAAAATGTAAAACTATTTATCTCTCTCTCACATTCACTCACTGACTCACTGACTCAATCTCTCTCTATATATATTTCTCTCTCTTTCTCTTTCTCCCCCCCCCTCTTTCTCTCTATGACTCGTTCTCTCTAAAACGCTCTCTCTTTTATTTCTCCAACTTCAGTTGTAATCTCTGAAAGCACACGTACTGTATCTGTTATGATTCATGTCCATGTATCTGCTCTTATGCAGAACAAAAATATAACTGAGACGCTCTACAGGCGACGTCCAGACAGACACAAAGAGGATCGGGAACAACATTTATTTATTTCTAGACGTGTCCTTTGTCCACGAATCTTCCATTACGACATCGTTGTCATGACAAATAAATCGAACTGCTTAGAAATGATAACAAAAATACAAGAGTTTGGGCAAAATAAACAACATTTGTAAAAATCTAATTATTTGTGGGTCAATAATAATAATAATAATAATAATAATAATAATAATAATAATAATAATAATAATAATAATAATAATAATAATAATAATAATAATAATAATAATAATAATAATAATAATAATAATAATAATAATAATAATAATAATAATAATAATAATAATAATAATAATAATAATAATAATAATAATAATAATAATAATAATAATAATAATAATAATAATAATAATAATAATAATAATAATAATAATAATAATAATAATAATAATAATAATAATTCTCATAATAATACTAAGACTCATTTAAATATTTTCAACGTGTCCGTTACGGTCCGGTCTAAACAGAGCTCGTGAGGTAGAGGTAATCCGGAGGTTCCCAGTTTGATTCCCGCTCCTCCCGGGCACAGTCGAAGTGTCCTTGAGCAAGACACTTAACCCCTAATTGCTCCCGATGAGCAGGTCGGCACCTTGCATGATCGCCTCTGCCGTCGGTGTGTGAATGTGTGAGTGAATGGGTAAAATGTGAGGACATTTTTTTAAACGCGTTGGATAAAAGCTGCTATATAAATGCACCATTTACCATTTAAATACTTTATCATACCCCTGAATTCTACAGCTCATAATTCTAACGTACAATATCAGTCTGCTGGTATACCTTCCTAACAATCAGTCATATATATAATCACTGGCATAGCAATAGAAGGATATGGTTATCGTGACATTCCTAATAATAGCGTTGCCTATTCTGACATAATAACATTATTGTTTTGATATATATATCGATGGCCGAAGAACAAAACCTCTTATCTGCACTGTAAAAAAAAAATTATTAAAACAGTGTATTATCCTTAAAAAATTGCATTCTGCAAGAATGTTTTCTCAAAAAAGTAAAGTTTTCAGGCCATCAATATAATCAGTTGAGAAATAGTTGTTATGGTGACCAAAAGAATCTTGAACTAATAACATAGTGATTCACGAGACGAGTTTGCACAGTGACATCGTTACTGCAGACATCTGGATTCAAAGCACACACAATGACATCACCCACAAGGTCGTGAGCTGTTGCGCGATAACATCATAGACATTGTTGTACGCTAATGGCAGAGGTTCTCTCGAGTGACATCACCCTTGTTTCATCCCGACCTTGAGCTGTGACTGTCCCCCGCTGATTTGATTTGAGAACCTCGAGACGTTACTTTTTCCAGAACAAATACAGACGTGCCTCATGATAAGATGGCGCCCTCAGACATTCCAGAGGACTATGACCAGTAAATCCGGGACGTTTCGGAACTCTGCTCTGCGATTGGAATGTCCACGCCGGGAGTTCTGATTCCGTGAGTCTAGCAAAAGAGGTTTTAGAGGAACGTAAATCTAGAAAATTATAATAATTTATATTCTCCTTTGGTTCATTACAATTTACTCGGGCATAGTACCAGACACAATATTCATGAC
>NW_028171842.1:0-61738 GCF_963971535.1 Notolepis coatsorum
CCTATTACTATAATACAATGCTAGAGACTGAAAAATGACATTTATAGTACATGTCCCCTTTAACAGTTTAGTTTAGTTAACAACCTTAGTGTAGAGTATGTGTGTATGTGTTTGTGTGTATTTGCATGTGTAAGTACTGTACGTGTATGCGTCTTCGTATATATCTGTATACTGTATGTGTGTGTGTGTGTGTGTGTGTGTGTGTGTGTGTGTGTGTGTGTGTGTGTGTGTGTGTGTGTGTGTGTGTGTGTGTGTGTGTGTGTGTGTGTGTGTGTGTGTGTGTGTTTGTGTGTGTGTGTGTGTCGCCATGCATGCATAGTTTGAGCGCTAAGATATAACCTTTGAAAGGCCCTCAAGTTTTTCATGGTCTACTGACCATAACTGTACATTTACTTATGAACTAATATAATACTACCCCTCCTTTCATCCACCACTTGCATGGGAAATGGCCGCCTACAGCAGTGTATGCGTTTGTATGTGTGTGACCTATGCAGTTCAATATGCAATTTAGTCACCCCAGAAAGTACCTAGAGAGTTCGCAGAGTGGTTGTAAATTTATGACGTTTTAAATATGGCAAGGGCAGGCCGCCTGGGAGAAATGCGAGGCCCTGTGCGAGATTTAACCCCCCCCCCCGCCCCCCCCCCCCCCCCCCCCCCCCCCCCCCCCAAGGTTAAAAAAAAAAAAAATTATATATATATATAAAAAATTATTTTACAGTCAACATATTCTTAAATAATAGCGCTGCCCGAGGCGGGGCATGATACAGTCAACATATAGCAAGAGACGAGAGCGAGAGAGAGCTCCCGTTCTACAGTCAATATACAGTGTACAGAGAGAGAGAGAGAGAGAGAGAGAGACACATTGGAAATAAATTGAAATGCTATTTGGCCCTAAACAGAGAGTACACAGTGGCAGAATACCTGAGCACTGTGACTGAAGATCCTTGACTAGGTACAGACTCAGCGAGCACAGCCTAGCCATCGAGAAAGCCGCATAGGCAGACTGTGTGTGTTAGAAGAGAGAGAGAGAGAGCATGTGTGTTTTGTCGTGTGTGTGTGTGTTAGAGAGGAGAGCATGTATGAGAGATCCAAAAGGACAAAGATCAACACTTAAATCCAAAGAGAGAGAGAGAGGAGGAGACACACATTGGAAAGAATTGAAATGCTATTTGGCCCTAAACAGAGAGTACACAGTGGCAGAATACCTGAGCACTGTGACTGAAGATCCTTGACTATGTACAGACTCAGCGAGCACAGCCTAGCCATCGAGAAAGGCCGCCATAGGCAGACTGTGCGTGTTAGAAAGAGAGAGAGAGAGAGAGAGAGAGAGAGAGAGAGAGAGAGAGAGAGAGAGAGAGAGATGAGAGAGAGAGAGAGAGAGAGAGAGCATGTGTGTTTGTCATGTGTGTGTGTGTTAGAGAGAGAGCATGTATGAGAGATCCAAAAGGACAAAGATCAACACTTAAATCCAAAGAGAGAGAGAGAGAGAGAGGACACATTGGAAAGAAATTGAAATGCTATTTGGCCCTAACAGAGAGTACACAGTGGCAGAATATCTGAGCACTGTGACTGAAGATCCTTGACTATGTACAGGACTCAGCGAGCACAGCCTAGCCATCGAGAAAGGCCGCCATAGGCAGACTGTGTGTGTTAGAAAGAGAGAGAGAGAGAGAGAGCATGTGTGTTTGTCATGTGTGTGTGTGTGTTAGAGAGAGAGCATGTATTAGAGATCCAAAAGGACAAAGATCAACACTTAAATCCAAAGAGAGAGGGTCTATACCAGAGAAACCAAAGCAGCAAGGAGCCAATGGCCGACATCAGCTAAATAGGCTAGCCAGGTACTGTGACACCAGGCCACACACAGCTTTGCCAACGGCCCAACGCTACCCAAGCTACACAAACGACCAAGACATTCACACACAGCACATGTCGTATCTCCAAATGTTGTGAAGTAGCATATGTTTTGCCTGGAAAAAAACATCGTTATTAACAAAACATTCGGGAGGGGAAGGAAGGAAGAGTGGGGTAATGTCATGACATTTTCATTAATCTTACCTGCACCAAGGAATGCAGGGCGAAAGGCCGCAACACAGGTCTCCACGTTGACGAAAGGCCTCTCGCTGGCGGGACAAAAATAAGCCAGAACCCCCTGCTATTCTCACGGCTAATGTCAATGGTCGTAGCACAAGCTAACAGCTAACTCTAGCCTAGGCTAACTGATAGCATCAAACTAACGTTACGTGCGCAGCCGGCAGCTAACGTGACTCGTAGCTAAACAGCTAACCGGCTAACACGGCTATCGCTAACCATTAGCTAACGCAGAAGCAAGCTATGCTGTTACCACTGAAACTACAACATGAGAAAAGCAATACAGGCGCTGACACCAGGCCACACACCGTTAGCTACTAACTCCATACTACAACAGCTAGTCGACCAGCTCCAGAGAGAGAGAGAGAGAGAGAGAGATCCACGGCGGGAATATAATAGGTTGCATGAACTCACCATAACGCAGTATCAATGGTAAAGTTTGAAGGAGACTTTCTTGGCCCACGGTGTAATTTCTTCTGATCCATGCTGCTTTTGAAAAGACATCCACTCGCTCCTCTGAATAGCGCTGAATTAGATCATCCCTGTACCTCGTGTGTCCGAGAAGAGCCCGGAAACACTATCCTAAAATCTGTAGAGCAGCAAAGCCGCAGAAACCGGAACACTGCAATCTGCAGAGCCGCAGAGGCAGGAACAAGTCAGACACATTCTACAAACGTGTCTAATGTGAAATATATAAGCATATAAGCAAAACTATTATTTTATTTTTTATTTTTTTTTATTTTGCGAGGCCCCCCTTCCCGCGAGGGCCTGTGCGACCGCACTGCTCGCACACCCCCTGAGGCGGCCCTGGGTAAGGGGACAAGTGTCTCCCATCATATCATCCCTCCTGCCTTCCCTCGTCCCGACCAGTCACAACACAACCACAGTTCACCCTGGTCCCAGTGACTATATCTGCGTTAAAGAGGAACACCGCTCAAATGAAGACGGTTCAATCAATATTTGTGAATGTGAACTACTCTCTCTCCCAAAGCCAGAAACCTGAGTAGTAAGAATCAAACTTGTGATGTCATCAGGTATAAAGTCTGGAGCTGCTCCATTGACAATGCACAGGAGACTGATTTTGTGGACCTACATTACGTTTGTTTTCTTTTTTAATATCCAAATTAGCTTAATTCTGTTGTAGTGTTCTCAGATCTAAAACAGAAAATGTACCTATGAACATTCCCAAGGGTGCTCTCATTGTCATAAAAAAATGTATTCCCAATTCATTTAGTCGGGGAAATATAAAAAAATCTTCACCAATGTGTTTGTAAAGGTGTCTAATAACACATATACAAATATTTAAATTCAACTCCCATAGGAAAACCTTTGACAGCTGCTGAAAGTTGGAGTACCCGGAACCTTATCTGTGATAAATGAAAAAAGAAAAATTGCCTTAACTCAATCAGCGCCAGGCCCGAGTATAGGGTTAACATGGGGAATCATCCTGAGAATGCCAAAGTGCAATATCGGCCGCATCCACCCAGGTGGCAGTATCGAGCACCCTTTGAAACATTATATCTTGGCCTGTGCATCGATCAAAAGTCTCAGCTCAGATTTGTATTTGTCGGGCAAGGGGAGCGGTTGTCCCGATCGGATTGAGAAGCGTGAAATGCTCCCGGTGCATGATGTGTGGCGGATTATGTTGGCAACACAATCAACACCAATACTGGGACTCGCTATCAAATAATTGGAATATTCTATTTGGGGTACATCCTAGTGAAGGTAAGGCCTATATGGTATCAATCCTGCTGTGATCCAACCATGACTTCACTTCGATCACAAGATATGTGTGTAACGTTACTCCACAACGTGTGCCGTTGGTGACGATCAAAGCATCAAAAAACGACCCCCCCCCCCCCCCCACCCTTTCATGCATTCATCATGAAACATAATACCGATAATATAGATGTGATTTCGAAATAGTATTGTGTACAGGCGAGAAACGGCAAAGTTTTTAGTGAATTGCACGTATTGCTGCATAGCGTAGTTTTCTGGGATTAGACAGGATTACTCTAAAACTATACTCATATTCACCACGGTATATAACGGGAATGTATGGATGACATTTTTTCTTCTTTAACAAATATTGAACGATAGATAGTCGATGTCAAATGGGCCATAGTATTGTATCCATACTGTAGCTATAATATAGAATATAGTTATAGCCCTGAAAACACTGCCACGTATTCCTATATTTTAGACCGTCGGCGTGGTAAGTACAAACGATGCTCAACTGCGTGGCGTCCATTGAGTTAAGCACCTTGTGAGGTGATGATTCTGAATCGATTGCAAACATTTATTTTGTACTGAAACCACTTATTGGTGAAAAAAACGGCCATGCCCACTTTGACATGTAAATTAAAAAGTAGCTTTATTTGTTTATTTCAATATCTCGAATATTAAGTTAGAAAACAATACTGATCCGCAATGTCAAATGCTTCATGAGTCAAGGTCTGAGTCTTCTCCAGACTCCACACCATCAGGAATACAATTATTGCATGTACAGTAATGCCTTTAGAATTTCTGCATGCTGAGATACGCTTGACACCATTTTTCTTGCAGCTGCACCACCAGTTGCTGCAATCTCCATTACAATTACAGCTTGTGAACCGGAGTAGCTCCTCAGGAGCCATGGGGTCTAATGTTGGAACTGGCTCATAACCATGAACAATCCATCCGTCCATAGTAACTGGGGTCCAAAGACATGCTCTGCAGCAGTATCCAGTCCCGGGTTTGGAGATAGGCACGGAGTGAATGCTGTGCAGCTGCACTTGTCTGTTGGAGGTAGAGTCTCCGATTTGATCAGCCCGGCCGCCACCTTCTGTGAGAAGATGTTGTATCATATTTCACCCAAAGTAGTACCTGGCGTGTGTTAAATGTGCTAGAAAATTGCAATCCCAGCCCTGGTCACTGCTTCCTTAGTAGTATGTATGCCGAGGAAGATGTCCATGTGTTCATCAATATCCCCTGAAAAAAACCTTTCAAATAGCATTGTTTTCCCATGGCCTCTATTGCAGAAACCGTATCACAACCAGTGAAGGGGTGACAAAAGAGCAGGTAGTGCCTCTGTCTTTCAGAGAGAGGCACTTGGACCCTCATGACATGGTAAGAGCCCTTCGAAGAGTGGATGATTGGTGCTTGAGCTATGGTGCACCAGCATTACCAGCTGAACTTTGCCCTTGTTGTGAAATATATCATATCCGGGCGAAGCTGTAGATCAAAGCAGGACTTCTTAGTACACCGGATGTGGTCATGGTCTTTTGGTGATATTTTTAGCCATCACAGACCACAATGCTCTTCTGAGTGTGAATGCCAAGACACTACATGTAGCTCAGGTAACTGTCAGCAATCTCCTGCCAAGTCTGACCTTGTTCCCACTTCACCATGTAGCGAAGACATCCGCCATCAACTACCGGCTGGACCAGGGCTGGTTAGTGAGGTCAAGTGGATCGGTCAACTACTTCAGACTGGTCTTGGAAAAACCTGCCTTGTTCGCCTTGTTCATTTTCAATTTGTTGTTACTGAACAAGGACAAGGGGAAGGGAGTCAGCTCCCACACAGGAAAGGATTGCAAATGGCTTGAGCATGTCTGACACCTACTGTACCACTCACTTGCTGCAAATGCCAACCAACTACAACAGTTACTAGTAAACAATGAGTAGTTACCATGGTCAAGTACGTGAATAAACTAATAACGCTACTTTTAAATTTACATGCACCCAGCCATATTTATTTTCACATAAATAAGGTTTGGCGAAGAGTGGGAAAGGTGGGTGTGGCCGTTTTCCCACCAATGAGTGCTTTTAGTGCAAAGTAAATGTTTCAGTATCAATCAGTAAATCAATTCAGAATCATGAAAAAACCCTAGTTTGACACCTCACAATGTGCTTAACGTCTTAACGTCTTAAGCCTTTAAACCTCTAAGCAAATGAATAAAGGGGAGATGATTAAACATAATATTTTGTAGATACAGTACCCACCCCGCCACCCGGGTCATAACCTCTTCACCAAGACACTTTTTCCCAGGTGGCCAGCATACTCGGCCCAATTCCGGCTACCGGTCGGCACACTCGGCATATGTCCGGCACGGCACGCCAACGATGAGCCGGATCTGGCGCGGTAATGGTTGCCGGGGCAGAGCCGACTCGCGCTCGCCAAAGATAAACCGGCTCTGGCCCGGCAATGGTTGCCGGGGCGGAGCCGACTCGCGCTCGCCAAAGATAAACCGGCTCTGGCCCAGCAATGGTTGCCGGGGCGGAGCCGACTCGCGCTCGCCAAAGATAAACCGGCTCTGGCCCGGCAATGGTTGCCGGGGCGGAGCCGACTCGGGCTCGCCAAAGATAAACCGGCTCTGGCCCGGCAATGGTTGCCGGGGCTGAGCCGACTCGGGCTCGCCAAAGATAAACCGGCTCTGGCCCGGCTCGGCTTGCCGTGCCAGAGCCGACTCGGGCTCGCCAAAGATAAACCGGCTCTGGCCCGGCTCGGCTTGCCGTGCCAGAGCCGACTCGGGCTCGCCAAAGATAAACCGGCTCTGGCACGGCAATGGTTGCCGGGGCAGAGCCGACTCGGGCTCGCCAAAGATAAACCGGCTCTGGCTCGGCAATGGTTTGCGGCGTCGTTTCTTGCGCTAGCCTCTTGTTAGCCAGCATTGCCTTAATAGCTTTGAGCTAAGGATCTTTGCCGATGCATAAAGTATTGTTTATAGTGCATTTCTTGCCACCTTATAGCATTTGTACATTTGTATGACCGTCTATAATGCTCCCGTTTTTCCGGACGTTTTGGTAATGATTTTCACTATAAAATCATATTTCTAAATGACAGGAAGTTGATAAACTGGCCGGAATAGCTTTGAGCTAACGGATCTTTGCCGATGCATTCCATTCTAAACGTAACGTTAGTTGTTCAAAACATTACCCGTCTATATAATTTGTTCCTCAACGTTATATAGACAGGTCATGTTTTGTAAACTAACGTTATGTTTAGAATGGAATGAATACGGGTCGGGAAAGATAGTTAGCTCAAAGCTAATCCGGAAGGACAGCTAACAGTAGCTGCTGTCTAACTGTGATGCATTTTCTGTTTGCAGTCCAATGTTCACCAAAACACACACCCACACACTTATAATTTGTTCCTCAACGTTATATAGACAGGTCATGTTTTGTAAACTAACGTTATGTTTAGAATGGAATGAATACATGGGTCGGGAAAGATAGTTAGCTCAAAGCTAATCCGGAAGGACAGCTAACAGTAGCTACTGTCTAACTGTGATGCATTTTCTGTTTGCAGTCCAATGTTCACCAAAACACACACCCACACACTTATAATTTGTTCCTCAACGTTATATAGACAGGTCATGTTTTGTAAACTAACGTTATGTTTAGAATGGAATGAATACTAACACAACACAGACTGCAGCTCCCCAAGCTAACACAAGCTAACACAACACAGACTGCAGCTCCCCAAGCTAACACAAGCTAACACAACACAGACTGCAGCTCCCCAAGCTAACACAAGCTAACACAACACAGACTGCAGCTCCCCAAGCTAACACAAGCTAACACAACATGGACTGCAGCTCCCCAAGCTAACACAAGCTAACACAACACAGACTGCAGCTCCCCAAGCTAACACAAGCTAACACAACACAGACTGCAGCTCCCCAAGCTAACACAAGCTAACACAACACAGACTGCAGCTCCCCAAGCTAACACAAGCTAACACAACACAGACTGCAGCTCCCCAAGCTAACACAAGCTAACACAACATGGACTGCAGCTCCCCAAGCTAACACAAGCTAACACAACACACACTGCAGCTCCCCAAGCTAACACAAGCTAACACAACACAGACTGCAGCTCCCCAAGCTAACACAAGCTAACACAACACAGACTGCAGCTCCCCAAGCTAACACAAGCTAACACAACATGGACCGCAGCTCCCCAAGCTAACAGAAGCTAACACAACACAGACTGCAGCTCCCCAAGCTAACACAAGCTAACACAACACAGACTGCAGCTCCCCAAGCTAACACAAGCTAACACAACATGGACTGCAGCTCCCCAAGCTAACACAAGCTAACACAACACAGACTGCAGCTCCCCAAGCTAACACAAGCTAACACAACACAGACTGCAGCTCCCCAAGCTAACACAAGCTAACACAACACAGACTGCAGCTCCCCAAGCTAACACAAGCTAACACAACACAGGTCATTTGGACATTCTTTCGATGCCATTATGAATGACTAGCAATCTGTCGGAGTCGATGAGAGCTTTCATTTATGTCATTTAGTCATTTATTCAAAATGCCATTCCAGAATCCGTTCCTATGAGACAGTTTTAGTTCAATTCTGCACTAATGCCAACTGTTTAACATGAGTATGCAACAAGCTCATACTGGCTGCATATCTGTTCTACTGTCTATCTAGAAGCTCATACTGGCTGCATATCTCTTCTACTGTCTTATCTAGAAGCTCATACTGGCTGCATATCTCTTTCTTATCTAGAAGCTCATACTGGCTGCATATCTCTTCTACTGTCTTATCTAGAAGCTCATCTGGCTGCATATCTCTTCTACTGTCTTATCTAGAAGCTCATACTGGCTGCATATCTCTTCTACTGTCTTATCTAGAAGCTCATCTGGCTGCATATCTCTTCTACTGTCTTATCTAGAAGCTCATACTGGCTGCATATCTGTTCTACTGTATCTAGAAGCTCATACTGGCTGCATATCTGTTCTACTGTCTCTAGAAGATCATACTGGCTGCATATCTGTTCTACTGTATCTAGAAGCTCATACTGGCTGCATATCTGTTCTACTGTCTCTAGACTAGAAGATCATACTGTCTGCATATCTGTTCTACTGTCTTATCTAGAAGCTCATACTGGCTGCATATCTCTTCTACTGTCTTATCTAGAAGCTCATACTGGCTGCATATCTCTTCTACTGTCTTATCTAGAAGCTCATACTGGCTGCATATCTGTTCTACTGTATCTAGAAGCTCATACTGGCTGCATATCTGTTCTACTGTCTCTAGAAGATCATACTGGCTGCATATCTCTTCTACTGTCTTATCTAGAAGCTCATCTGGCTGCATATCTCTTCTACTGTCTTATCTAGAAGCTCATACTGGCTGCATATCTCTTCTACTGTCTTATCTAGAAGCTCATCTGGCTGCATATCTCTTCTACTGTCTTATCTAGAAGCTCATACTGGCTGCATATCTGTTCTACTGTATCTAGAAGCTCATACTGGCTGCATATCTGTTCTACTGTCTCTAGAAGATCATACTGGCTGCATATCTGTTCTACTGTCTCTATATAGAAGATCATACTGGCTGCATATCTGTTCTACTGTATCTAGAAGCTCATACTGGCTGCATATCTCTTCTACTGTCTTATCTAGAAGCTCATACTGGCTGCATATCTCTTCTACTGTCTGTCTAGAAGCTCATACTGGCTGCATATCCTTTCTACTGTATAGAAGCTCATTGGTTTGTAAATTGACTAGATTTTCTAGAGATTTTTAGTTTTTAATTGTATGTTTTGTAATCTGTATCTGTCGTTACCAGTTAGTCGTGTTACTTTGCTCGTATTCACTGTTCTGGTGGTTCTAGTTGTACGCCTGGATCTGGTGTTCTTTGACCGTGTCCTATATGCCCTGTGAATAATATGTACAGATACCGAGATGTCACAAATATGTTACCTGTTACCTGTTTATTGCACAATGTTGTTTTTTTATTGGATTCTATTATATGTTGTACCACGTATTGCACATCGTTGCGGGCAAGACCACCCGCATTTCATTGTATACTTGTATGCCGTGACAATTAAAACTCTTGACTTGACTTGACTTGACTTGACTTGACCCTGCTACACTTCATCTCAAAACAAACTGGTCAGACTACATGCTTGACCTTACTCCTAGAACCCACCTCGCCCCTGCCCATGTGACAACGGCTTAGACGACAGAGTGCAGCAACTTGCAATGGGCCTGTCTACAAGATACACTATACACGATCAAGGTACCCATATATGTGTACATATCAAAATACTTCCCAAAGGTCAGTGAATACCACGACCACAACACCATAGAGGGAGCTCCACAAATCATGTTAAACCCAGATTCGGCTCAAACAGGAACACGTTTAGCAATTATGCCACATCAATGTGGAACGCCCTACCCAAAGCTGTAAAGGAATGTGAATCACTACCCACTTTCAAAACCACTCTCAAAGAACACCTACGGGAGACTGCAATTCGAAACTGGCCCCTGTAAATGTCCTAACCCAACCCAATGTACAGTCAATTACCAAACATGGTTTTGTCAATATGTACAGTTGCTTGTGCAGTTGTACAGTGTCCAGTGTCCACCCCTACCCAACCTACCCAACCCCCCCCCCCCCCACTCCACCCACCCCCCCACCTATAATGTATACGTTTTCATAAATGTATAGCCGTATATCCTGATGAATTGAAAATGGGGGACCCTGATGCAAGACGAAAGTATTTCTCTGGTCTGCATCCCCTTAACAATTGTGTGTATTGAGCTGTACTGTATTGTACCCATTCTGCAATCTGTTAATAAAGTTTTCAATCAATCAATCAAAACCGTGGTCAGTCTGTGCGGAGAAACAAGGATCCGAGCATGGTTGCCAGATCGGATTAACAATATCCGAACCGCCCATTATTATCAAAGGTCTGTCAGATGAAGGCGGACTCTCAAATCTGGCAACACTGATGCGTTGCATTGTGGGGGATCCCGGTTTGAAATTTGAATTGAAGCGCGCAAGAGATCTGGACCACGTCGTGAGCATTGCAACTGTTGCATCTTCTCCTCAGGTAATTGTGTGCAACACATATATTTTATTATTTATAAGTAATGCGTGCCGCTGATATAAATGAGTGCTGTTTAGTCTGTGTTTTCAGTGACTACTGTAACGTTATTAGCTCGATATTATGAAACTGCAGCGGGGTAAACTACCGGAGCTGCTAACTGGCTAACGGTATGACTAGCTAACGTTGCTATACTGTACCCGGAGCTGATAGCGTTATGACTATGAGAGCTAACTTTTGTTAGCTTGGGGAGCTGTGGTCCGTGTTGTATTAGCTTGTGTTAGCTTGGGGAGCTTACTAACCCTACTGTCATGCACTAATAAACTAACCTACGCTGTAACACGCAACACTTTGATGAATATTGTTACTCAGCTGATAGAGTTGTAATAAAATATATAATTTCATTGTTGCAAATACTGTTACAGTGCTGGATCTCATCAATGAGATGAACGCAGAAGACGGCTCAAGAACAACTACTTCAAGTGGTCGTAAGTGATGTATACATTTTTTTATTGTGTGTGTGACTGTGTATGTATATATAATATATACTTTTTAATCTGGGACATCATTTCAAAGAGTCATCCTGTAATGCCCTCTCTCCCCCTCTCTCTCTCTCTCTCTCTCTCTCTCTCTCTCTCTCTCTCTCTATATGGGTAACGCATGTATTCCTGGTAACCTGCCCCATTTCTAAGCCATATAACCCAGGACGTTATACGAACAACATTAAAATCTTTTCTCATGTCAAGAATGATTGTTATAGATGCCAAATAATTCACCTTAAAAAAAATACATCATGTAATGAGGGATGGCGGACCTCTAAAGTTGACCTAAGTTACCGGGAATACCAATTCACTATCTCCTCCAATTTAAGAGAGAATTAAAATGTTTTGGTTGTTTTGTAGGGATATCATCATCATCATGTAACATAATACCATAGTTCTCCCCGAGTTATCTCAAGAGAATTCAAATTTAGCTGAATCTGAAGGGAAAATCCGGGTATGGGATATGAGTCAACATAGTTCATGACCTTCAATTGATAACAAACATAAAAGGCTTAATTTTCATGGCAGATGCATGATATGTTTTGGGCATGATCTTGGCACCCCAATGAACAACCAAAATGAGTTTCGTCTTTTGTGGCCAATTATTTGAGGAGATAATTACGTTTCACATATTGATCCCAGGTTACCGCGAATACCTATCCTCACAATTCCAGATAAACACTTAAATCTCCTATTTGACTAAAGATTGGTGAGATTTTATTTTTGGAAATCATAACATCAATAATAAGGGTTAGGTGTAAACCAGAATTACTAGAATGTGTTGTGTTTTGTCTGTTAAAATGAGCAAAAACAAGGAAAGGGTATTCCCAGTAACTTAAAAACAAGTGCAAAAAATACAGTTCTAGAACAAGTATTTTAATTTTTTCTATATTCAAGAAAGTGGAAAGGAACCCAACATTTTCAATTGTCTGCACACAATCGTTGTTTTGTTATTCACCACCATGCCCCTAGTCAGTCTACACCACCATGCCCCTAGTCAGTCTACACCACCACCATGCCCCTAGTCAGTCTACACCACCATGCCCCTAGTCAGTCTACACCACCACCATGCCCCTAGTCAGTCTACACTAGCAACCTGCGCCTAGTCAGTCTACACCACCATGCCCCTAGTCAGTCTACACCACCATGCCCCTAGTCAGTCTACACCACCATGCCCCTAGTCAGTCTACACCACCACCATGCCCCTAGTCAGTCTACACCACCATGCCCCTAGTCAGTCTACACCACCACCATGCCCCTAGTCAGTCTACACTAGCAACCTGCGCCTAGTCAGTCTACACCACCATGCCCCTAGTCAGTCTACACCACCATGCCCCTAGTCAGTCTACACGACCACCATGCCCCTAGTCAGTCTACACCACCACCATGCCCCTAGTCAGTCTACACCACCATGCCCCTAGTCAGTCTACACCACCATGCCCCTAGTCGGTCTACACCAACCTGCCCCTAGTCAGATATGCTTACTTTTGGTTAGGCCTCCAAATTAAGATAATCTGGACAAACCTGTCAGATTTTCTGATTTATATGTAGACCGGTTTGAGTTTATTGTAGTGATGTTACTGTGTTTCAAAATCTCAGATATTAACTTGTTAAGTGTTTGTTTTTTTACAGTATGTAAAACCCTACTGTCATGCACTAATAAACTAACCTACGCTGTAACACGCAACACTTTGATGAATATTGTTACTCAGCTGATAGAGTTGTAATAAAATATATAATTTCATTGTTGCAAATATACTGTTACAGTGCTGGATCTCATCAATGAGATGAACGCAGAAGACGGCTCAAGAACAACTACTTCAAGTGGTCGTAAGTGATGTATAATTTTTTTTTATTGTGTGTGTGACTGTGTATATATAATATATACTTTTTAATCTGGGACATCATTTTCAAAGAGTCATCCTGTAATGCCTTCTCTATCTCTCTCTCTCCCAAGACGGTCAAGATCTAACGTATTCTCGCTCTCTCTAGGTTCATGGCCACTAATGACTTCAGACCTTCAGAAGGACAGTATGCTGGATGAGGAAGGTCTTGGCCATGCTGCGATGGCTCCTAGAAGACAAGAACGGAGAGGTGCTGGACCTGGCTGTCAAATGGTTTGTAATGCTACAGTATATTGTATGTAGTTGTGCATGACATGGACTAAATTAGAGGTCCTAGATATGCAAAATAATATTGAGAATCACTGGCCTTAGACTATCTACTAACGTATTCTCGCTCTCTCTCTTTAGGTTCATGGCCACTAATGACTTCAGAGCTTCAGAAGGACAGTATGCGTGTAGCTTATTGCCAGCGGAAGAGTGCAAGAATGCTTCCGCATTCGTCACTGCACGCCAGTACGGTAATGCGCCTTTCCTTTCGCCCCGCTCAGACAAATGCATGTAGTACATTGCAACACAACGCAGCATTTCCGCGTACATTGCAACGAATCACTTGGAGTTTGAAAGTGATATCAGAAGAAACTACTCAACCTCAGCTGTCTTTAACTAGCAGGACGCTAGTGGGCTAGTCGCTAAAATATATATCGTTTTATATATAATTGTACCAACACAGATATTAGGCAGTACACACATTGTCCTGCAATATATACAGTGAATGCACAGCTACATTCGCCATATATTTCTATCGCTGCTGCGGTCTACAGTGAAATGCAATATTATTATTATTATTGTAAAGATTATCATTACAATCGCAGCCTGGAGAGGCAATGTTACAAGTGTACGAGGGTTGTGTGCAAAGAGCACAGCCTCTCAATTTGCACAACGTGCACAAAATAATAATTGTAATGATCTTTACAATAATAATAATATTGCATTTCACTGTAGACCGCAGCAGCGATAGAAATATATGGCGAATGTAGCTGTGCATTCACTGTACATGTATTGCAGGACAATGTGTGTACTGCTTAATATCTGTGTTGGTACAATTATATATAAAATCGATATATATTTGAGCGACTAGCCCACTAGCGTGAAGGGGCTCCTTTCCTCAGAGCAGCCCGCTTGTATCACCACGCTCGGCGCTGCTGCGATGGTGCAGGAGGTTGCCTCGCTAGTGGGCTAGTCGCTCAAATATATATATCGTTTTATATATAATTGTACCAACACAGATATTAGGCAGTACACACATTGTCCTGCAATACATGTACAGTGAATGCACAGCTACATTCGCCATATATTTCTATCGCTGCTGCGGTCTACAGTGAAATGCAATATTATTATTATTGTAAAGATCATTACAATTATTATTTTGTGCACGTTGTGCAAATTGAGAGGCTGTGCTCTTTGCACACAACCCTCGTACACTTGTAACATTGCCTCCAGGCTGCGATTGTAATGATAATCTTTACAATAATAATAATAATATTGCATTTCACTATAGACCGCAGCAGCGATAGAAATATATGGCGAATGTAGCTGTGCATTCACTGTACATGTATTGCAGGACAATGTGTGTACTGCCTAATATCTGTGTTGGTACAATTATATATTTTAGCGACTAGCCCACTAGCGTCCTGCTAGTTAAAGACAGCCGCGGAAATGCTGCGTTGTGTTGCAATGTACTACATGCATTTGTCTGAGCGGGGCGAAAGGAAAGGCGCATTACCGTACTGGCGTGCGGTGACGAATGCGGAAGCATTCTTGCACTCTTCCGCTGGCAATAAGTTACACCCGGACAGTATGCTGGATGAGGAAGGTCTTGGCCATGCTGCGATGGCTCCTAGAGGACAAGAACGGAGGTGCAGGACCTGGCTGTCAAATGGTTTGTAATGCTACAGTATAAATTATTGTATTACATCACACTCACCATCAATGACTCCACCATCACCCCCTCCCCCCTAGTCCGCAACATCTGTGTCATCCTCGACCCCACCCTCTCATTTGACCCCATGTCCGCTCCATTGTCAAAACTTCATATTTTCACCTCTGCAACATTGCCAAAATCCGTCACTGCCTCTACCCCCTGCTGCTGAATCCCTCATACACGCCTTCATCTTTTCCCTCCTGGACTACTGTAACTCCCTCCTCACTGGCATCACCTCCCGCTCCCTCCATAAACTGCAGATGGTCCAAAACTCAGTTGCCCGCCTCCTCACTAACACCCGGTCCCGCGAACACATCACTCCTGTCCTCCACTCCCTCCACTGGCTCCCGATCAAGGAACGCATTAACTTCAAAACACTACTCCTCACCTTCAAAGCCATCCATAGCCTGGCCTCACCCTGGTCTTAAACTTTTTACACCAAGAGAACGGTGGGGAGAGAATATATACATATGATGGGGAGAGAATATATACATACAGTGGGGAGGAGACTGTACATTAGGAGGGGGTGGTTGGGAGAGAAATATACATATAATAGACGGTCTCCTCCCCACCGTATGTATATATTCTCTCCCCACCATATGTATATTTCTCTCCCACCCACCCACCCCCTCCTAATGTACAGTCTCCTCCCCACCGTATGTATATATTCTCTCCCCACCGTATGTATATATTCTCTCCCCACCATATGTATTTTCTCTCTCACCCACCCACCCCCTCCTAATGTACAGTCTCCTCCCCACCGTATGTATATATTCTCTCCCCACCATATGTATATATTCTCTCCCCACCATATGTATATTTCTCTCCCACCCCCTCGTAATGTACAGTCTCCTACCTACCGTATGTATATATTCTCTCCCACCCCCTCCTAATGTACAGTCTCCTCCCCACCGTATGTATATATTCTCTCCCCACCATATGTATATTTCTCTCCCACCCCCTCCTAATATACAGTCTCCTCCCCACCGTATGTATATATTCTCTCCCCACCGTATGTATATTTCTCTCCCACCCACCCCCTCCTAATGTACAGTCTCCTCCCCACCGTATGTATATATTTTCTCCCACCCCCTCCTAATGTACAGTCTCCTCCCCACCGTATGTATATATTCTCTCCCCACCATATGTATATTTCTCTCCCACCCCCTCCTAATATACAGTCTCCTCCCCACCGTATGTATATATTCTCTCCCCACCGTATGTATATTTCTCTCCCACCCACCCCCTCCTAATGTACAGTCTCCTCCCCACCGTATGTATATATTTTCTCCCTCCCCCTCCTAATGTACAGTCTCCTCCCCACCGTATGTATATATTCTCTCCCCACCGTATGTATATTTCTCTCCCACCCACCCCCTCCTAATGTACAGTCTCCTCCCCACCGTATGTATATTCTCCCCCCAACGTATGTATATATACCGCCATCTTTCTCCCGGGTTGGTGTGATCACATGACTGACAAAGCCGTGCAGTGATAGGCCAGAAGTCAATTCGATTGCATCCAGGCGCGATTGCTTATCCTGTCTGGGTAGCCCGGATGATGGTTTTTTGATCGAATTTTATACACCGCAATTATGCATCGAATTTTTTTTACATTGCATTTTATTATACATTCGCATTTTTACATTCAATTTTTATTTCACATAGGTAAATTCAGAGCAAAAAAATTCAGATACATGATTTTCAAAGTAATTATTTTCAATGCTATAAATTCGGTGTCTGAAAAAATTCAGATACATTTTTCAAAGTAATTATTTTCAATGCTATAAATTCGGTGTCTGAAAAAATTCAGATACATGTTTTCAAAGTAATTATTTTCAATGCTATAAATTCGGTGTCTGAAAAAATTCAGATACATGTTTTCAAAGTAATTATTTTCAATGCTATAAATTCGGTGTCTGATAAAATTCAAAAATCAGATACATGTTTTCAAAGTAATTATTTTCAATGCTTTAAATTTGGTGTCTGAAAAAATTCAGATACATGTTTTCAAAGTAATTATTTTCAATGCTATAAATTCAATTCAGATACATGTTTTCAAAGTAATTATTTTCAATGCTATAAATTCGGTGTCTGATCAAATTCAAATACTTCTGTCACTCATTTGCTTCCATACTGGCTCTTGTTGTATTTTGTTATCTTGCTTTCCTTCTCTCTCTTCTCTCTCTCTTCTCTCTCTCTCTTCTCTCTCTCTATCTCATCCTCTTCTCTTCTGTCGTTGAATTTGTGGTTCGTTCTTTTTATTTGCCTTTTTCACTTTTCGTGTAGGGCAGTGAGTGGAAGTCCCATCCCCTCCACGTCGGGGACCAGCACGCCTCGCCGGGGCCGGCGACAGCTCCCCCAGACCCCCGCCACGCTACACCCCCACGTCACCTATTCCCCCGTGGTCCGTAAGGCTATGCCCACGCCTCCCGGGGTGCCCCAGGGGCGCCTCCCGGCCCGGCCCCCTGGCGCTTTTCTCCGGAGCCCCCCCCAGGGGCCTCCCCCTGCCGGCCCCCCGCCACCCCACCATGGCTCACCTCGTCAGGGTCGCCACCCGCCACCTCGCTGGGGTGACGCGGGAGGAGGGGGGTCTCCATGGAGGGCGACGGTTGCTTCTACAACCAGGACTACGAGCCACGCCACGAGCCGCCCGCCTATGAGCAGAGCCCCGCATAACATTGGGGTCTTGTGCTTGGCACTCCGAGCATGGCACTAACACTGTCACGGTTAGGAGTTTGATTCCTGCTGGGGCCACCCGTTGTGAATGATGTATACAGTCATTCCAAAGCACTTTATGTCCTAGTAATAGAGCTGTGCTATAGAGATGCTGTCATTCATTCATAACTAAACCAAAAGACATTTATAAACAACGTCTTACTAAATGCAGGCTTTCATTTACAACTGAACGGCCATATCACTCGTTTTTGTATTAATTCTCCTAAAAAATGTTGCTAAGCTAGACTAACATGAAAGTTTAAGTGAAAGTACACACTTGAGTAAAAGTCAAAGTTTCTACTTTTAAATGTACTTAAGTAGTAAATTGAACTTTTTTTCTGACTGTCTATATTCTTCTGATAGCAGGTGTTTAATCAAAGATCCCCTGTGGGAGAAGCTGTTGCAGGGGAACAATGGGTTAATTTCATTGGAGGCTTTGTCGTTGGGTTCAGAGAGGAGGATGTGATATTTTTTTGTTAATAAATGTTTAAATATCTATTCAAGTTGTCATTTTTAACTGGAAAAAGTAGCATGTATGGGGGTAATTGTTACTTTACTTGATATTTGAGCTTCACTGCAGAATGGTGTATATTGTGTACAATGTGCACATACACTGAGAATATATTTCAGTGAGGTAGGAGACAGCATGTAAACTTCTGAATTGTTCAATGCGGGACATGCCAATACTCCATTGGTAAAGGGAAGGGTCCTTGAATATGTGGCATTGTATTACTAATCAACCATTTCCTACTGTATTTCCGGTAATGTATGGTCATAGGCAGATAGTGGAGTAGCTCTGGCAGAATACTGGGTACACAGTAAATTCCGCAAAGTAAATTTGACTCAAACTGAGTACATTTCACTCAAACTGAGTAAAATGTCTTTACTCAGTTTGAATCAAATGTACTCAGTTTGAGTCAAATGTACTCTGCGGAATTTACTGTGTAGTACCATTGCATTGGCAGTGTCGGCTAGGCTTCGGGCAACCAAACCTGGCCCAGTGTGTGTGGGTCGCATCTGGGCTGCTTTAGGCAACCCGACGTTCACCGCTTCCGGCAACCCCGGACATGGCCCAGTGTACTCGGGCCGGAATCGGCCAGTCAGTCATTGCCGCCTACTCGGCCGATCCGGACGTTCACCGCTTCCGGCAACCCCGGACCTGGCCCAGTGTACTCGGGCCGGAATCGGCCAGTCAGTCATTGCCGCCTACTTGGCCGACTCTGGCAGCCGGACTTGGGCCGACTAATTTCTTCCGGCCTGCCGGATACAGGCCATTAATGGGCCGGAACTTTTTGGCCACCTGGGTTAGGTCCCGCCATAGACTCAGTTTCTTCCCCTCAGCAGCTCGCCTGGTAAACGAGTCAGGTGTCCCCCATGCTCCACCTCCCCCCTCTATGGCAAGATGCTAGAGCTGGACTTTTGGACTTGAACTTTGTGCTGCACTGTATACATGTCCCCAACCACTGCACTTTATTGTCTTATCGTTGTCTCACTGTTCTGTCCTGTTTTGCACTTTATAAATATTTATTTATTATTATAAACTCATGCACTGTAATGTCGAATCACATTCCATTTGTATATACAACATGGTGAATAAAGTAATCTGAATCTGAATCTGAATCTGAATTTGAATACCAGGCCTATAAATTACCTTATAGCCAACTTGCACATCTATGGATCGGGCCAAATCTCCTCTTTCAAATGGCATAGTTCAATTTGGATTTAGTATCTCCAGGCGTGCACTGAAGAACCGTGAATGAAATCTACTGTATGTACAGTTCCATTCTTATAATGGATATGCCTGTGTAATAAGCACGAGACTGCCAAAAACAAGATCTCACACAGTTTTAAGGAGGAATTTTAAATCTTTTAATCACCAATCATTTTTAGACGATCTTGTTTTTTTTAATACTTATTGTAACACTGAAATTGATGTTCAGTTAGCCCTGGACTCCTTTGTAAATACATTTAATTTATTAGTTGACAAACATGCTCCTTTTAAAAAAGTCTGCATTAAAGATAGAGTAATACCCTGGTTTTCTCAGGAATTGTCAACAGACAGTCGACAGAAATGCTGCATGGTTAATACCTTAGAGGTATTAACTCTAAGGTATTAGCCATCAGATTACAAAAGCATATGATGTTTTTAGTTCATCCGAACCAAACTGGCTTCATAAGAGGCCGCTTGATCACTGATAACATAAGACGATTACTGCACGTACTAGATGCTGACAAGGACGACACCACGCCTAAGGCGATGCTGTCCCTGGATGCAATGAAAGCTTTTGACAGGTTGGAATGGTCATATCTATGGGCAGTATTAGAAAGGATGGGGTTAGGTAAAGGTTTCATTGATATGATTAAAGTATTATACAAAGACCCATCGGCCATGATTACAACAGGTATAATCACCTCCGGAATCTTTCCGGTATCACGCTCATCTAGACAGGGTTGCCCTCTTAGTCCCGGACTATTCGATCTATCATTAGAGCCTTTAGCACAATATATAAGACAATCCCAATCCATAGAACCAATCGTAATCAAGGGCACACAACATAAAATTAGTTTATATGCGGACGACGTAATACTGTTCATGCAAAACCCCAACACCACATTGCCTCATCTGCTCAAGTTGATTGAGGACTTTGGAGATTTATCGAGATTTAAGATAAATTGGCCGAAGTCGGCTTTCCTTCCACTTAACGCCCCTGCAAAAAGAAATATAACCCTCCCAGAAGAGATACCTATGGTAAAACACTTTAGATGTTTGGGAGTGGAAATATTCCCCACCATAAGACAAACGGTGAAGCACAATTACATAAAAATCCAAAACAAAATCAAAGACGACCTTGACAGGTGGTCAAAACTTAAAAACTCAGTACAGGCACGGATATCAATAATTAAGATGGACGTACTACCTAGAATCAACTTCTTCAGCTCAATGCTACCGTTACCCCCTCCAGAGGGTTACTGGAAAAAATTACACTCCTCCACATACAAATTTATTTGGAATAACAAACCACCACGTATAAAAATATCCACCGCACAGAGAAACAAAGCAGATGGTGGTATGGCATTTCCAGATTTTTTCCACTATTTTAAGGCGTACACTTTAAGACCATTGACAACATGGTTTGATCCCCAAGCATTAGTATCCTGGAGAAATTTAGAAGAAAATATAGTAGCTCCACATAGACTGAAGGACATAGCATACACTAAATTATCAATTAAGCAATGCGAGCGGAAATTTGGCCCCATAATTACTCATGCGATCCGGATATGGCGTGAAACACAAAAAAAAATATTCTAACCCACATAAATGGCATAATCATACTCCCTTATTCAATAACAATGCACTCTTGATTGGAAAACGACCTATGAGATTCCCTATATGGGAAAAGCAAGGCATACACTCATTAGGTGATGTTTTCAACAAACAGGGTTTTTGTAGTTATGAAGAAATACGCAAAAAATTTAATCTCACCGAGTCCACATATTACAATACCACGTTATTGTTATGTTTGAAGGCTCACAGTGTTCCATTAAAGAAACCAATTGAACACCACAGATACCACAAATTCTTCTATGAAAGAGAGACATCGAGAGGTTTTGTTTCAGATTTTTATCATCAATTACTAACGTCCTCGTATGAATCCCTCCACCTAGACTCAGTCTGGAGGAGTGATATACCAGACCTGGAAAAAGATTTTGATTGGCAAGAAGCCTGGGCAAATGTTCGATTTACATCAAGGAACCCGGACCATCAACAAATCAATCTTAACTATATTCACAGGACATACTTGACTCCTATAAGACTGAACAGAATGGGTCTTAAACAAGACTCCAAATGCTCCTTATGCACAAATGGGGACGAGGGAACATTTATGCACATGTACTGGGACTGCCCACCAGTTAAGATATTCTGGAAAGAGGTGACCCAGCAATTATCAAATCTCTTAACTCTGAATATACCTGTACACCCCTCTGTATTACTGCTGAATGATGTTTTTGAGTGTGCAGCAGGGTTAGAAATTAAAAAAAAATTTCAAGGGCTTTTTTTGCCCCCCTTAATTGATTTTCGGGGGCTTTCTTTTGTATTTCGGGGGCACTGAATTTTTATGATAAACGGTAGGGGTGGGACGGTTCACAAAATAGACGGTTCGGTTCGTATCACGGTTTTGGGGTCACGGTTTTCAGTTCGGTTCGATATACGTACATTTTTATTAAAAAAAATGTAACACTCAAATCTAAACATGCTTCTCATTTATTAAAAAAAAATAAAAAAGTTTACAGTGTTTACAGCCTTAAATAATGTTTGGCACACAAAGACCGAACTGACTGAAAAATATAGGCTACATTTGTAGTATTAACTTAGTGCAAACAAACAATATGCTCAGCCAGCACTAGACTTTCCTTTCTTTAATATAAACACAAAAAAACAATGTCAACCATGTTTAAATTCCCTGATTGTCAGTTCTTAATGGAAAGATTAGTGTTCTGCTTGAAATTATTATGTATCTGTCTACATTTATTTAACATTATTTAAATATTGAGTGCAACTGTGGTGGATTACGTAATTCGGTGAGTTGGAACTATCTATGGGTTGGCGCCGGGTCCCCACGGACATTTTAGTGTCACGCACCTTCAGCTCAGGCAATGTTATTATCAGCTCCGGTAGCTCCGGTAACGTTAGGAGGTGATGGCATGCAGTGGGAAAGCGGCAATGGTCCCGGTTGGAGTTAGTAAAACACAGTTGTATGTTAGCCTTCTTGGATGTTGAATAAACGCCTATCATTGTCTTTAAACACCCCGCCTCTCAGACTCCCATTTCCTCCTCTGCTAGCTAGTAGCTACGGTAACATTTCGTTGACTGTATTACCTCGCGGGCTGATTCTATAGTTAAAACGTGCGTTGTGTTGTACAAACTCCTAACGCTATGGCAAGATGTGTGTAGGCCTATGTAATGTTAATGGCTATGTTTTTAAAGTCGTAATGAAGATTGATTTATATTGTGCGTGCCATTTGTACACAAACTGACTAGCACCTGGCTCAGCTGCAGTGCTGCTGCAGCAGCCAGTGCTCACCTCCGCCAAATGAATTTTTTTTATTTGCGCGTCATCTGAACGTACGATACACACACGCGCCATTACCGGATAAATATATATATATAATTAGTAAACTGTCAGGGGCATTTTGTGCCCCCCTTAACTGATTTTCGAGGGCATTTTGTCCATTTTCAAGGGCATTATGCCCCAAGCCCCCGTTAATTTCGAACCCTGGTGTGCAGTACATCCACAGCTAAAGAGATTGGTTTTATCGGGTATCACAGTGGCTAAAAAGCTGATAGCATCACGATGGTTCCAACCGGAAACATTTTGCCGAAAGGTCTGGATTATTACATATCTCGATGTGATTTATCAAGAAATATCTACAGCAAGAATTTTGGGTCTCAATGAATCCAAAATGACAATGTGGTTAGAAGTGGTGGAGAGAATAAAAGCTAGCATATAATGGTAGTGTCTGGTTAGGAGCGAGGGATAATGGATGGATTATCCAATGGGGGGTCCGGGAGGGGGGGGTACGAGCTAGAGCATATGTGTGTAGGGTATTAGATAGCAGGTATTAGGGGTATATCCTGTATAAGACATTTAACTAAATGGTGATTTCATTGGATGTGCACTGTTAATAATGCTTATATATCTTATCGTGTGTTGTCATGTTTGTTTATATGTTTGTTTAAAAATAATAATAAAAAAAATTAAATACAAAAAGAAATGCTGCATGGTCTCGGGCCAGGCATTCTGGAGACCCTCAACATTGGCTTTCTTTTAGGCAAATTAGGAACAAATGTACTGTCTGAAGTAGTAAGAAAATCTAAAACTGATTACTATCTGGAGTTGGTTTCAAACTCATACTCTAATCCGGCAACATTTTGGAGTGCGGTGAATGTGAACAAAATAAAATCATCTAATTCTTTACCCTCTCATATTAAAGTTGAAAACTGTGTGATCTCTGAGCAGAGTGCAATTTGTGTCGCCTTTAATAGGCATTTTGCAGAGGCTGGTAATTTATTTAATAGGAACTATAATGGACCTTGTCCTGTTGATTCTGATTGTTTGTACCCTGTGGGCGTCACTTCCCATTTCTCCTTTCAACCTTTTACACAGTCAGCTGTATTTGATGCTTTGCAATCAATCGATGCAAAGTGTTCTACAAGTGAGGATAACTTTAATTGTTTTTATTAAGTTGGCTGCACCAGTTATCGCTGAACAGATGACTTATATTTTTTATCTCTCTATCTCATCAGGTAGATTTCCTCTAGTTTGGAAATCTGCACGGGTGATTCCTTTACATAAGGGAGGTGATAGGGATAACTTAGATAATTATCGTCCTATATCCAGGCTACCTTGCCTAGCTAAAGTCTTGGAAACACTAGTAAGCAAACAACTTAAATTTTACCTTTCAATTAACTCCATACTTAGTTCTCAACAATCTGGTTTTAGAGCCAAACATACTACAACATCAGCCATCACTTTGGTTACAAATGACATTATTTCAGCATTAGATAAGAAGAAACATTGTGCTGCCCTCTGTGGTGATTTATCAAAAGCATTTGATACAGTTGATCTTACTTCTAAAGAAACTATCTAACATTGGGTTGGATGATAATGCCTGTGTCTGGTTTCAGGATTATCTATCTTCTAGGCGGCAGTGTGTGAAGTTAGGTCAAGCACAATCTGAATTCTTGGCCATGACTAAAGGTGTGCCACAAGATTTTTCAGGTCTGGTACATTTTTGCATGGTGTTATTCACAGTCAAAGATAAAAATAAAATTGAATTGATATTCTCATTTGGTTCATTACAAGCTTTAGTAACAGACACAGTATTTCTGACACTGGGAATATATTCCCTGAGATCCATAGATGTTCCTAGAATCAGATACCAAGAACATGCAAATGGTCCATTTAAAAAAAAAAAAGTCTGTAAATGTTTATTCTACGTTCTTATCGAATGAATGAGATTACATTTTTTATATGGTAGAATGTATAGATATGGTAGATTATAGATACTGTAGATACTTTTATGGATAGTCTTATATTAGCATAAAACCTGCAATATTCTAACATTACCAAACTGATGTGAGAAAAAAGCTTCTGGTTTTCAGATAATGAGCTTTCACACCAGAGGGTGGCACAGTGGCACAGTGGTTAGCACTGCTGCCTCACAGCACGAAGGTCCTGGGAGTGTGCATGTTATATTATCGTACTTGGCCATCGCGTCCCGCTCTTAAGCCTATCGAGATATACCTCATCTCATGTACCTATTGTACTCCATCAACGAAAAAAACAAGTACACCTACACCTGCCGGGTCCCGCCCCTATGGAGGCGTAGCCTATAAGACAGTAGGCATGGTCACCAAACACTCTTCCTCTATTTTCGTTTCCATCATAACGGTCGGAGTGCACCTTATGTAAACTAGTTGTTATGAAAAGATTATGAGAAATTGCGTAATGTTGAAAGTTACCGGAGGTTTGCTTACCCCTGGAATCTTCGGGGCATGTTTCAGCGACACGTCGGGCCTATGTTGATGTTTCCTCGTCTGATGGCAGCAGACCAAGGATCAGCGTGCAAGGTTTGGCTATCGGGCCAGCTTGTACACAGGTAGGCCCTGTGTCATCAGAGGCATTGATGTTAGTGTTAGTAATGCTGGTTTGTTTTGTTACACAACCATGTTGTGTGTCGGCGCCAGGGGCGGGATGGTTTGGTGAACGGTTCACTGCAGTGGACGGGTTCCAAACGATCCTGGAAGCGTGCTGCTAAACAGCTAATGCTAACGCTACATGCTAATGCTATATGCTAACACTACTGCTACACTGTTCTAATGTCTCCGCCGTGGGATTTTGCTGCTTTTCCCTCCTCTTGCCCGGTTCATCAATGAAGGTCAGTCGGTAGCTAATGTGGGGGTTTTGCTGAGTCCTATTTTACCCTTTTTACGGGTAAATGGGCTGTCAACAGGGTGTGCCATGACTAGGTAGGCCTAGCCAGGTAGCGTTAAACATGTGCCCCGGCGGGGCTTTGAACAGGGTTTTCCACCCGGAAGCCGATGCTTGAGGCTCGGCGGGTGGCAGTAGATCTATACTACTGCAGGACGGGACTTAGCAGCGGCCCGTGTTGTGGCTCAGCTGACTGTTTTCTGTCCATAGTAGCGTTGAACGCTATGCTATAGTAGTGTAGTGGGCTACTGTTTTGTTCTGTCTCTCCGCTACAAGAATGTCTGTCTATGCTACAGCTTTCTCTCCTCTCAACCATTCCTGCTGACGGTCAATCGGTGTCTATTGGGGGAGTAGTGCGGGGGGGGCTTTGTTTACCTTTTGGGTAAATGGGCTAAGCTAGGGCTGGTGTGCTGTTGTGAATATTATGAATGAATGCGGGACTGGTTCTCTCTGGTCCGCCTCCCCTTAACGTTGTGTACATGGGCTTGCTCATTCTACAGTATTTGTGGTGTTAGTTCTTTTATTCATTTAACCCCTTCATGGTGCACACCACAGTGGAGGTTGCTGTTTGCAACCACCAATGGTGCTCCGTGTTAACATCAGTCCTTTGCTTTTGACATATTGAAACAGTGCCCCGCCCGGCCGACGCCATGAGGTGGGTCGGCCTGGCGAGTGGCTGGTGGGCTGCTAAAGCCTGTACCGCCATGGTATGGAATTGGCAGCGATTAGTAACTGTGTTCGAATTGCTGTTTTTTCTATCAAAAAAATTGAGTCTGGTGGCGGGGCCTTGAGGGCCAGCCGACGTCGACACATCGGAGGTTGTTGACGTTATTAGCTTTGACCTAGCCGCAAGCTATAACCGCTCAGGGTTCCCCTCTCCGCATGGGATTTTGGTCTTCTGCTGGAGCGCGGGCGGTATTGTCCTAGGCCCCACACCGCCTCACACCGCGCAGCCAGAAGAAGAGAGAACACGGCCTCGTCAGCGGCGATGACGAGGCCCTCGACAGGCGGACATGTTTCCCCCGCCAGAGGTATCCTGGGCGTTGAATCGACAGGTGTCCACAAGGCCGACAGCCTTGGCGGCCGAGGGATCGGCCATGTTGGATGGGCTCGGCTTGAACAACAAGCCGTCGCCGTCCTGCCGCGAGCAGCCCGCTCTCCGATCACTCCCTCCCCCAACACCAGCGGAAAAAGGGGGCTCTGATTGTTTCCTTTGGCTGCAGGCCGCATGCCTTCGTTGAAGCGCGGGTGGCCCCACTTTTCGCTTCTCATGGGGACAGGGGCTGACACCCAGTTGATGCCTGGGTCTGTCCGTGAGAATGTTGTGCTGTCAAGCGGCTCCCACACCATAAGCTGTGTTGGTTGAGCCTGGTGTTACGTCTGTCAACTATAAGTGTTGTCAGCAGGGGGGCTCGAAACCTTTTGAGGCACACAGTGCGGGCTTCCCCGGCCTCGCCTTCGCCAGGCCAGGTATCATGTTGGTACCTCCCACTCCCGCGAGATCGGCAGTGGTCTGAAATGAAGAGGTGCGCGTGATTTAGGTGGTAGTAATATCACTGCAGGGCTACGGTGTGTAGGAACCCATGGGGTCCTCACGCCTTGCATGTCCGGCTGCAGAACAACTCATGAGCATGTTCTGGAGGGGTGTTCAGTGGGGGGGCTTTTGTCACCTAGATTGATGTCAGCTTCCCCCGTATCAAACCGGCCCTTTCTGTCGGGGTCCCCCCTTGGGTGTGATTGCCTCGTGGGTAGTGTCAGGTTCCGACCCGACTCCACGGAACGCTCTGCTCGCAAGGGTCCAGTGTTGGCTACGCACAGCGGGTGGGACCGGGCCAACTATCTACAGTTCCTGGCGGACCTGCGCCACATGGCGGCGGGTGCGTTGGGAGTGTCATCACATATGACTACGGCAGTACCATATGTCGAGGTGGATGGAGAGAACGCTGAGGCGGGGACTTGTCTTTACACAACCCCACCCGTTTTGGGGTTTGGTACAGACCCTATTGTCAGGGTCACCAGCAGTGACAGCTCTGGTCAACGAGATCCAATCTCTGTGGACGAAGCAAGCCATCGTTGTGGCGTTCTCCTCCCGGTGTTCTCTAGTGCCTGAGAAATCGGGAGGGGGGGGGGTGTCAGACCCATGCTGGACCTGTCCCATGGGAAGGTTCAGCATTTTTTGGATCGTCTCCTACCTGTTGAACACTGTCAGGTGGGGGTCTGGTTCTCCTCCATAGACCTGTAGGATGCGTTTTCGCATCTCCGATCTTCCATCCTAGGGCTTACCTATGCTTCCTTTGCAGGGTTAGCGTATGAGTACCAGAGGCTGCCGTTCGGTTTTCTCTGGCTCCCCGCATCTTCACCAAGTGCGTTGAGGCCGCACTGGGGCCTCTGTGTCGTCAGGGTTTACGAAGTGTATTCTGCCCTGACGACGTTCTGGTCCTTCAGGGTCAAGGTGGATCGTCGGGTCTCGTACCAGGCAGGTCCCTACCAGCCTGGGGTTTGCTGTAGACTGGAAGTAGAGTACTCCTCTTCCCAGTCAACGGTTGGAGTGCTATGGGCATCCCTCTCAGAGCGTGTTGTCGACACGCTCGGGAGGTTCCGTCCTAGGACGGTTACGGCGCTGTCTCACGTCACGTTTTTCACCGACGCCTCCCTCGCTGGTGACGCGTCAGGCCAACGCAGTAGGGGGCAGCTGGCAAACCATGCTGCCCGGTCTGCGCTACGTTCAATGTGTTGGTATTGAAAGCGGTCCTTCTGGTCCACAAAAACGGTGTTGATCAGGACGGACAATACGACGTCAGTGTCATATATCGACAGACAGGGAGGAGTACGCTCCCCCCGTCTGCACCAGGCGGCGGATGGCTGGCTATGGGCGTCCTCCATCTGCGCGGCCTGAGGGCTCCCCACATCCCCGGCAGGGTGAATGTGGGTACAGGTGTACTGTCGCGGGTCCTCATCCTGACGGGTGGGGATTACGTCCGGACATAGCCAGGCAGGTCTGGGACCGATGCCGTGCTGCCTGGGATTCTTCCCCATACATCTGTTAGGTCAGTTGTTGGGACGGGTACGTTGAGGGGCGCAGGTTCTTGATCCTGATGGTGATACCATCCGGAATGCGCATGCTCCCTCCGCTGTCGCGCTTTACGCCGGCAGATGGCGTATGTTCCAAGTGTGGTGTAAGGCGGGGCGCCGGGACCCAGTCTCCTGCCCCCTGGATGCTGTCCTTAGTTACCTCCAGTCTCTCCTTGATAGACTGTCGGCTTCGACGGTGAGGGTATATGCAGCAGCTATATCCTCCTATCATGAGGGATTTGAGGGGGATGTCTTGTTCAGCCACCCTCTTGTGAAGCGTTTCCTGCTTGGCGCTCGACGCGTTAAGCCGGTGCTACGCTCTTTGGCTCCGAGTTGGGATCTTCAATTGGTCCTCGGTCTGTTGTCCTTGGCCCCGTTTGAGCCTCTTGAGCAAGCGCCGTTGGAACAGCTGTCATTCAAGACTGCGTTCTTGCTGGCCGTCACATCCGCTGAACGCGTGGGTGTGCTTTGTGCTCTCTCGGTACGACCAGAGTGCCTGTCTTTCGTTCCGATTGCGGTGTCACTCTGCGGCCTAATCCTGCCTTCATGCCTAAAAATATCCGGAGTTCTTCCGCTCCAGGGATATTGTGGTTCAGGCGTTAGTGAGTTAGATGCGGGCCTTCACCTGTCATGTCCGGTCCGTGCTTTCGGAATTTACCTCAGCCGTACTCAGGACCTCAGGGTCACCGATCAGCTTTTTGTCTGTCACGGTGGTTCTCGTGCCGGTAAGGCACTGTCGAAACAGCGCCTGTCCCATTGGTTGTGCTTGGGCATTGCCCTCTGCTACACGTTGGCTGGGCAGGATCCCCCTGGGGGCGTCAGGCCGCACTCCACTCGTGGGGTGGCTGCCTCTGCCGCTCTCCTGGGTGGGGCCTTGGTGGAGGACATCTGTGCTGCAGCTTCATGGTCCTCCCCGGGCCCCTTTGTTAGGTTTTACCTCATGGACATGACCGGGGGTTCTGTCTCCCAGGCGGTTCTGGGGTCTGTGGCCTTTCCTGCTTCCCGTCCTTGGTAGGGTAGCAGGAGTGTGTGGGTATGGGCCACAGTGTGTTAGGTCACACGTGGTTCCGCCTGTGCTGTGTGTTCAAGGGGTTCTAGTTCCCTCTTGCTCGCACTCAGGTGGAGTTGACTGCGCCCCCCCTTCATTAGGAAGGATGGGGTGACGGGGCTCCCCAAACCCCTTGATGTGGGCTTACGGGTCCTCAGGGGGTGCATCTGTCAGGCCTCGCGTCCGCTCTAACCCATATCTCGATAGGCTTAAGAGCGGGACGCGATGGCCAAGTACGATAATATAACGTAAGGTTATGTATATAACCTAGTTATATGAGTACTGGCTAAGCGTCCCACTCTTAAGCGGCCCTGAGTTCCCTTTTGAGGGATCTTTTACTGGAAACGGGATTTTTGGCGAGGAAGAGTGTTTGGTGACCATGCCTACTGTCTTATAGGCTATGCCTCCATAGGGGCGGGACCCGGCAGGTGTAGGTGTACTTGTTTTTTTCGTTGATGGAGTACAATAGGTACATGAGATGAGGTATATCTCGATAGGCTTAAGAGCGGGACGCTTAGCCAGTACTCATATAACTAGGTTATATACATAACCTTACGTTCTCCCTGTGTTTGCATGGGTTTCCTCTGGGTACTCCGGTTTCCTCCCACACCATAAAGACATGCATGTTAGGCAGGGACTACAGATTGAAACTAGCTCATTAGCTAACTCTGGCACATTTACATTGATGTGGAAACTGAAGATGTTAATTAATTTGCACTGTCCCTGGGTAAAATTTTTATAAATAAACTTAAACTTAAAACCAGAGGTGCTGTGCTCATTCATGAAGCAATAAGAACAGATTTCATTCTTAACTAGCATTTCCTCTTATTTTGTTCTTACCTGGGATTCAGCAATGTTTTCTTATTGTTGCTTTTCTCTCAGGCAAGACCAAATTCCAAGAGTGGTCGAGAGCACTCTTACCGGTAGCACTTTATAATAACACCCTGTTATAATACATTTATAAGGTATTTGTAGATAATTAACTAATCATGAACACACCATTTATATACATTCATAAATGATTATTAAATCATTTATAACTATATTTGTATACCATTTACAGATTAGTTCTACATTATTTATAACTCATTATCAACATTGTTTGTACTTGATTTGTTCATCATTAAATAATGTTGTTTAATGTGTAGTAACACATTTGTAGATGCTTTGAAAAATAGATATGAAAAAACAACTATAGTGTATCTCCATTTATTTTTCATGTTCAACAAATGATTTGTTAAGACATTCATAAAACATCTATAAATCATTTGCAGATGCTATCGTGGGGGACAATCTAAAGTGAAGCCTATTCATCATTAACAAGTGTCTAATACAGTTAATTATTTGTTTACTTTTTCATCACATGTTACAAAGGTTGTAGGCAGCTTTCGGATACACCCTTCTTTGTGACATCAAACAGTGACAGAATTAGGACTAAAGATAAATGCAATTTTATTAACATATAAAATACATGTGCATGACATATAGTGTAACATCGGGGGGCACTAGGACCCAGGAGTACCCTGGCCAGGTAGAGTATCTAGAGAGGAAGTCTCACGCGAGACAGGTAAGCAAGAATATAAGAAAAATAATAAGATAGTATTGTTGAATGAGGCCCAATGATCTAGCTCAGTGCAGCTCAGTGCAGCTCGGTTATCATCATCTATGCCTATGTTAATTTTTTATACTAATTGCTGCGGTCCATGTGTCATCATCAAGTTAGAGTAAGCAGTGGCCTGCTGGTAGCTCCAGATTCAGCCTAGTTCTGGACAGCTCCTGTACAGTACTGGGCAGGGGGGACTCCAACCAATAGCCAATTAGATTGAAATCAATAGCAACTTTGGGTGTGGGTCTCCATGGACTAAAGGAAATTAGCAAGTTCTGTAAAGTCTAAAACTCATTATACACATTATTACACACAATACACTATGTATCCAGACAGCGTCAATTATCCACATGCACCACACCCAGTTGTAAAACACACAATGACATTCAAAAGCTCATTTAGGGGCTTTGCAGTTAAGCTCTGCATTTTGCAGTTAAACAATACCACACCATATCACACAATACCACACCATGCCACAGCATACCACATCATGCCACACAATGCCACACCATACCAAGTCATGCCACACCATGCCACACAATTCCACACCATGGCACACCATACCACACCATGCCACACCATGCCACACAACACCACACCATGCCACACAATACCACACCATACAGCACAATACCACACCATGCCACACCATGCCACACCATACCACGCCATAGCACGCCACACCACATCACACCATACCACACAAGACCATACCATGCCACACCATACCACACAATACCAGATCATGCCATACCACACCCCACCATACCACACCATGCCACACCACACCATGCCATACCACACAATGCCACACCACACCACACAACACAATACCACACCATATGACACAATGCCACACCACACAATACCATACCATACAATGCCACACAATACCACACCACACCACACCATGCCACACCACACCACACAATACCACACAACACCACACCACATCATACCACTGGATCAAACACCATTCTATTCAAAGGAGGGGGAACCTTTCCCTTCCCATATTGACTAGAGCTGCATTGAATGAACTGTAACAGCCTAGTTATTAAAATCAATAGCAATAACTACAATTCCTCATTTTCAGATTGGCTCTTGACTCAATCAATGGATATCAAATTACCCTGCCTCTAGAGCACGTAATCCCCTTTTCAAAGAGCAGAGGTAAGGTCTGAGCACAGATCAATGTGGAACATACATAGTGCTTCTCATAATGCAGGAGTTCATAGAGAAATTACACAACAAACACAGCACCACTCAACAGTAACAATAAGATTACACCCAGGACAGATCTGGACTATTATTGACCAAGTGAATGGAAATTGTATGGCAGGGTCAGAGAAAGCTATTCAGGTTAACACTGTTCCACTTAACACACTTACACTTAACTTAATTATACTGTGAGCTTCCTGTTTTGTAAAAGGACATGTCTCATGATTTTTGATGGCTAAAACACTTACCATTGGTGTAACTGAGGGGTACAATTCCCTGACTGTATTGATAAGTATGGTATCATTAAACCACTACCGCTTTATGTACTTTAACTACTGGCCATACAGTACACGATATCTAAATATGATGAACACTTTCCCACAATGAAATCGGTTCCAGACAAAGGTAATAATCAAATATTTAATATAGCAAAAGGTACATATGATATTTACCATTACATTTATGATTTGAATGCACTTGTAAGGCAAATGAGTACTCGTAGGCAAATCAACACTGAATGTCCAATCTCTGGTTACGCAGGAAGCAAGTATACAACCTGGCTCTTAGGGAATTAGATCTATGGTACACTTAATGATATAGCGGGATACTCTGGAAGGGGTCCTCCCGGTTGTAAGCCGGTAGGGGGGGTAGGAGAGCCGTTGGTAGTAGACCGTCTGGTCAACGATATCTAGGGAGACTTCAAGTACAGAAGACAGTGCAGTAGACTCTTGATCCGCAGATGAATACACCTTGGTTCTCTTGTAGGCTGTAGCTCCACAATGAAGAAGAAGCTAGGCGACCTCAGTCTCTCTGAGCGCCGACTCAACTTGACTCCTCTCGGGGGTAAATCCAACACTCACAGGCGTCGGCGATTATACGCTCCACAAATCACAGTACCAAAGCAAATATATATTCCAGCCGCATAGGGCTCAGCAGTCGTCGGGTAGGTAATCCAGTGTACATGTCCCTCGGTCCTCGTCTAGATCTCCTCGGATGAAGGCGCCATGTGGTCGGCCCAGCCTGGTTAAGACTCTAGATAACACGAGGAAGCGTCGGAGATGCTGGTCACTTTAGAACTCTAACCGCACGATGCACCATACACGATAGACTATTATTACTTAATAGAAATACGTCGCACTCGACGGTACAGTGCCAAACTCTGACAATTCAGTTATTAATTCGCACGAGGTCTCAATGCTATTCTAAGGCCAAACAGGCCATACTACACCGCACGTGGTATCGTGGGTGAGGCTTCACGTTCTGTTACTAAGTTGGAAGAAGGGTAAAGGACTAAGGGTCTTCTACATTTACTTGCGCCATATTTATATGCACGGTGAACAAATAGTGCCACTCTCATTTCGGTAGCCGTATCCCTGAGCGGGGCCGGGGCTAGTACGGACATGTCTCGTCGGTACCTTTGAACTTGACGCCAGGGGCTGGTCCCCTGGCGCCTGGTCCTTTTGTCCAATAAGAGAATGAACTATTATGGGCTATAGTAGGCTAAAGGGATATTCCGTGTATGTGTACAAGGAATATACAAGGGATATCAAACGATATACAAATACTATTCAATATATATCAATAAATAAATATATATATTCGGTTTAATCTGATCCTTCGTAACAGCCGCCCCCTAATTAGTCCCACCTAATTAGCTAAGCAGAGACAGATTAACCGCACTGTCCACTACTCAATGTCCGCTGTGAGGGTCAGTCAGTTCACAAAGTCATGGGGTCATGGTCGTCATCGATAGTATCGGGGAGCCTCGGCAGTTCTATTAGCCTCGCCACGGGTCGGGTGTAGGTCCGCCCTTGGACGAGCACTTCAGCTGCTCGGACCTTTCCATCGGCACCGGTGATCACTTTGCTTACGCGGCCAGCCGGCCACATAGCTCGGGGTAGTGACTGGTCGATAATCATGACGACTGTTCCTTCTGTCAAATTGTCTCTCTCTTTCACCCATTTCTGGCGGGTCTGTAGAGACGGTAGGTAGTGGAGTAGGAAGCTGTTCCAAAACTTGTCAGCCAATACTTGACTGTACCTCCACATTCTTCGGCCGTTCGCTTCTTCAGGCCTGTACATTGTCTGGGGTAGCGCGGGGTCCAGTCGCCCCATCAAGAGTGTGTTGGGGGTGACTGGGTCGACATCTGCTACATCACTTGAGACGTAACCGAGGGGCTTTGAGTTCAATACTCCCTCGATCTCCGTGAGGACTGTCATTAAGACTTCTTCCGCCACGGTCTGGGCCCCAAGCACGGCGTACAGGGCTGTCTTTATAGAACGTACTTCTCGTTCCCAAGTTCCACCGAAGTGAGGTGCGTTCGGGGGATTAAACTGGAAGTCAATCTGGGATGGAGCGAGGTGGGTCTTAAGTTCTGGGCCCATAGCTTGGAAGCTCTCTCTCAGCTCTCTTTCTCCGCCTTTGAAGTTTGTCCCGTGATCAGACAATAATGTAGACGGTTTTCCTTTCCGTGATGTGAATCTTCGGAAGGCCATAAGGAATGAGTCTGTGCTCATGGTTGGAAGGAGTTCGATATGTATCGCTCTGGTGGTCATGCATTTGAATACAATACCCCACCGCTTCTCGGTTCCTCTTCCTTTCTTTATATACAGCGGGCCGAAACAGTCCATACCGGTGGAGTGAAAAGGCTTGTCGCCGAGTCGGAGGCGACAGGGAGGTAGGTCAGCCATCCGGGGTATACTGGGCTGGGCTCGCCACTTACGACAGTCTAGACAGGTTCGCTGGAAGCGCCGCACTGCTTCTCTCCCTTGCAGTATCCAATAACAACGTCTGATCTCCGCGAAGACTCTCTCTGCCCCTGCGTGGTGCACATCCTCGTCGTATTTCTTTATGATCAGCTCTGTGACTTTGTGTCGGCTGTTCAAGACTATCGGGTACTTGACGTCATCCGGTAAGTCTGGGGCTCTCCGCAGACGACCACCCACTCTGATGAGACTATGGGCGTCGCTCTCGGGGGCTAGGTGGAGCAGTCTGCTGTCTGATGGGACGGGCTTTGCTCCCTGTAGACAGGCTAGCTCATCGGGGAACGAGTCTCTCTGGGCTCGTTGTAGTAGAAGAAGTTCTGCTTCTTCGTAGTCAGCTGCTGAAATGTCAGTCGTGGGCTGAACCTCTGGGTGGTGCCACAGAAATGTCTTTAGCTGCGCACTCTGTAGGGTGAGGCAATCGTCTATGTCGGGGTCTGTGGAGACGAGTGTGTTCAATCCACAGAACATAGGTTTCTTGTTTTCGGCCTCCTCTTTACTCGCCTCCCGGGGGGTGGGTGTAGGCCACTCTTCTTCGGGGAGCTTGAGAAACTCTGGTCCGTCACTGTAGAGGTTGTGACGGGTGAGGTCATCCAGGGACATTCCCCAGGTGATGACGTCAGCTGGGTTGTGTTTGGTGTCCACATATCTCCAGCTCGCTACTTCTGTTAACTCTTGAATCTCGGTGACTCTGACTCCCACGAAGACCTTGTATCTGCACGAATCAGACCGGATCCATGTGAGTACGGTCGTGGAGTCTGACCACAAGATTGTTCTTTGCACCGGGATGGTGAGTTCACGTTGGATTAACGTGGCGAGCTGCGCTCCTGCTAGGGCTGCGCAGAGCTCTAGACGCGGGATAGATTGTTGCTTTCGTGGGGCTATTCTTGAGCGAGCCAGGATGAAAGCAGTATGTATTTCCCCTCCCTCCTCTCGGGCACGCAAGTAGGCCACCGAACCGTAGGCTACTTCGGAGGCGTCGCTGAATACGTGCAGGTCCATCTTGCATGTCTCTGGCCTCACTGTGGGTGGGAAGTAGCTGCGGCGTATATTAACACCTGGGAGTGAGCGGAGTTCCGTCTCCCACTCTCTCCATGTGGATGCAAGGTGTTCGGGTATGGGATCGTCCCAGCCCTGGTCCTTGTCCCATAGCGCTCTTACAATCATCTTTGCCCTGGTGGTGTAAGGTAGAATACATCCCAACGGGTCATATTGTCTGGCGAGTGTTCTGTATACACTCCGTCTGGTGGTCGGTATTGCCGTCGACCTTCCCTGCTCCTTGGTCAGGGGTTTGTGTCTATAATGGAGCGAGTCTGTTTTGAAGCGCCAGACTAGTCCTAGTGTCATTTCTTGGGCTTCTCCTGGGATGGTCGCCATCCAGGTGTCGCTGCTCGCTGCCTTGTCCTCGGGGGAGAGGCTGCGCAATACTGGGGGGTCGCTGCTGGCCCGCTGCCGGAGATCAAAGCCGTCTTTGATCAGGGAGGCGCGGAGCAGCGCACGACGTCGCCAGTCAATTTTCTTTATGTGTCCCGCTGTGATTCGCTTGTTGATCTCAGCGCGGTACACAGCTTCTTGGGCGGGGTCTTTGGCTAGGCGCCGCTCTGTGTTCAATAGATACCGCTCCGTCGCCTCTTTTGTGGCGTGAAAGGTGGGCATTCCCTCTCGCCTCAGGAGTGGAGTTGCGTATCTCATCACTCCGTTGACTGTGACTCTCTTTGTCCCTTGCTCGAGGAGGGCTATAGCGTAAATATCTTCCTTAGAACAAATGTCTTTCTTTTCGTTCTTAAAGGGCATTGTCTCTAGTGTCCATAGCCTCTCGACATGCTGCAGGAGTGTGGTGTCTTCTTCTGTCGCTCTGGAGTGGAGGCAGCTAGTGGCTGCTGTTCGGTTAAGAGACTTGGCGAGGGGGCCTTGTAGTGTCCATCCTAGGTGGGTCTCGACTGCTGCAGGACAACCTCTGGGTCCTGTATGGACCCGGTCTATCGGGACTATGAGGTCTGCATGGTCGGAGCCTATCAGCAGGGTCGGGGTGGCACCGTCTATGAGCGGGATAGGTAGTTGACGCAGGTGCACATATTTATCCATCAGCTTGGCGATGGGGTAGGTGTACTGCGACAGGCCTATTTCTTGGCTGGTGAAAGCATCAGTGATCCTATACCGTCTCTCTGGCTGCCCGCTTGCTGCGATAGTGAAGGAGACATTCTCGCCCTTTATCGTCTTTAGATCTCTTCTTATTGTCCGAATCGTCATCTGGTTCTCGCTCCCCCGCAGCCCCAGCTGGGCCGCAGCGGACGCGAGGAGAAGGGTCTTCTCTGACCCGTCATCAAGGACGGCGTAAGTGTCCATGACCTTATCTTGGTAACTCAGTGTTACGCGGACCACCTTTAAGAGCACCTGGGCGCCGCTGCTGCTAGCGGGGTCAATGTACATAACACTTGCCTTTGTGCTGCTGGGTGGTGCAGGCTTTCTTCTGTTACTGTCGTGTAGGACATCTAGGTGGGCTCCGTCACACCGACTACACCTCTTCTTGAGGCGGCACTCGGCTGCCATGTGACTGCGCGCACATCGGTAACAGCGCCTGTTGGACTTTATCCATTGACTCACTTCTTCAGCGGTCATCTTCTTGAACAGGTCACATTGTGACAACCAGTGTTCCTTTTCGCAGTACGGGCACACCATCTTCCACTTCTCTTTCATCAAGGGGGTACTGTGGTTCTTGCTGCTCGGTACTGATTCTGATTGGTGCATGACAGTCACCGATCTTCGGCCATCGTTTGCTCTCCTAGGTCCCTCTCTGGAGCTTGGTGTGCTCCGCACGAACGTATCCAACCGTAGGCTGCTGACTTCTCTCGCCAGGAAGTCGGCTAGGTCTAGGAGGGATGGCTCGGGACCGTTAGGATCACGGTGGTCTCTTTGCCGCCTGAAGCGCTCCTGTCGGGCGGGCGGCAGCTTCTCTAAAATCCTCTCGACGTTCGAGTTTGCGTATAGTTCGTGCATACCCTTTTCTCGTTGCGCCCCCAGCATCCCTACTAGGGATTGTACTTTGATAGACAGGTCGTCTAGTGAGCGATTGTCTGTTGCTGGGGGTAGGCGGTCAATATGCCTTATCTCTTGTATTACGTAATCCCATATACGTCCATATCTTTGGTCTAGTGCTGCTAGAGCCGCTGTGTATGGGGTAGTGGAGGTGGCATAGGCCAGCGCTATGTTGTGCGCTCTGGGCACTTTCAGGTGCTTCAATAGGATAGCATACTTGTGGCGTTCATCAGCTACATCCACCATCATTGTCTCTAAGCACATCCGTAGCTCCGTGTACTGTGCTCGGTTCTCATGGGTGAAGTCTGGAAACGTCGGTGTGCCAATGTATGACGCCGTGGATGGCTGGCACATCGGTGAGCGTTGGAAGAGAGGCCTCCTGGGCGAGTCTCCTCTTACGCCTCTCGGTGGGCTGGTACCGGCAGGGTACCATGGCCCGCTGGTCCAGGTACTATTCCTCGGGACTGGTCGTGCGTCATGCTCACCCGTGAATAGAGTCGGGGGTCTGTAGCGCAGAGCCGCGGGGGTATAGCCTGGGCTGTACTGGACCTCCTGGTCCTGTGGAGTAATGTGCTGCTGTCGGGCTTGACTCTCCTCCTCTCCCTCTTCTTCCTCTGTCAGGTCATCTAGATCCTGTAGTCGTCTATTTAGCCTCTCCGCGGTGTACGCCGTTCCTTCCTTGTAGCTGGGTCTCACTGGGACCAGTCGGGGAAGGAGTTCGGAGGGGGGTATAGGCTCTCTCTGGTGGTCGGGCTCAGGGTCGCTTAATCGGTTAGGGGAGGGTGCCCTTGACCCGTGTCTTGACGAGGCCCTGGAACCCCTTGTCGAGGGAGGGGGTGTTGCCCTGGCGATCAGCTGCTCCATTAGCTGCGCTTGTAATCGGTCGCGCTCGGCTTCGCGCTTGGTGAGAGCGATGTCGCGCTCTGCTTCTCTTTGGGCACCGGCAGCGGCACGCTGGGTGTCGGCCCGGTCTCTTGCCATATTCTCTTCCGTCTGAAGGCGTCTCATCTCCAGACGTATACGCTCTTCGTCGCTCCGTTGCTGCGCTTGAATGCGTTCTCTTTCCATGGTAGAATGTTCGCGCTCACTAAGCGTCTGTGCTTGGAGCCGATCGCGCTCTGTGGAGGCTGCTAGGCTGGCGAGGAACGCCTGTGCCAGCATCTTGTCCGCCTCGCTGGGGGAAGACGCTGGTTGAGGTGATCCGCTCCTGGCAGTACTCGTTGGGGATGCGTTCTCCTGCGGGGAGTCCTGGAGCTCTATCTCCTCGGCGCTCTCCTCATCTTGTTCCGTGCAGAGTTCCATCTCTGGAGGGTTGTCTTCCTCCCGGAGCTCTCCGGAGACTACTTCTTCGGTCTTGGCGGGGGGTAAAGTCGTGTCAGTTCCCTCCTGGTCCCCACCGTGAGCTTGGTCAGTTATATTAGAACCCACTAGGGCCTCTGTGGTCGGGGTATCCTGGTTGATAGGGTCGGACATAATTTTACTTTCTACTTTTACCGCGTTTACCGTTTGTAGAAGGCTAGGTAGTATACTGGCAGCGTAATCCTCTAAGTACTGAGGTGGCTGCCGTCTACGCTGCGGGCGTTCTACTTTAGGAGGACCGTTTCGTGGAGTGTTCATCATAGGCCATTTCAATATTAATACCACTATATTAATATTACACTAATTACCCTCCGGCTCGAAGGACCAATTGTAACTGAGGGGTACAATTCCCTGACTGTATTGATAAGTATGGTATCATTAAACCACTACCGCTTTATGTACTTTAACTACTGGCCATACAGTACACGATATCTAAATATGATGAACACTTTCCCACAATGAAATCGGTTCCAGACAAAGGTAATAATCAAATATTTAATATAGCAAAAGGTACATATGATATTTACCATTACATTTATGATTTGAATGCACTTGTAAGGCAAATGAGTACTCGTAGGCAAATCAACACTGAATGTCCAATCTCTGGTTACGCAGGAAGCAAGTATACAACCTGGCTCTTAGGGAATTAGATCTATGGTACACTTAATGATATAGCGGGATACTCTGGAAGGGGTCCTCCCGGTTGTAAGCCGGTAGGGGGGGTAGGAGAGCCGTCGGTAGTAGACCGTCTGGTCAACGATATCTAGGGAGACTTCAAGTACAGAAGACAGTGCAGTAGACTCTTGATCCGCATATGAATACACCTTGGTTCTCTTGTAGGCTGTAGCTCCACAATGAAGAAGAAGCTAGGCGACCTCAGTCTCTCTGAGCGCCGACTCAACTTGACTCCTCTTGGGGGTAAATCCAACACTCACAGGCGTCGGCGATTATCCGCTCCACAAATCACAGTACCAAAGCAAATATATATTCCAGCCGCATAGGGCTCAGCAGTCGTCGGGTAGGTAATCCAGTGTACATGTCCCTCGGTCCTCGTCTAGATCTCCTCGGATGAAGGCGCCATGTGGTCGGCCCAGCCTGGTTAAGACTCTAGATAACACGAGGAAGCGTCGGAGATGCTGGTCACTTTAGAACTCTAACCGCACGATGCACCATACACGATAGACTATTATTACTTAATAGAAATACGTCGCACTCGACGGTACAGTGCCAAACTCTGACAATTCAGTTATTAATTCGCACGAGGTCTCAATGCTATTCTAAGGCCAAACAGGCCATACTACACCGCACGTGGTATCGTGGGTGAGGCTTCACGTTCTGTTACTAAGTTGGAAGAAGGGTAAAAGACTAAGGGTCTTCTACATTTACTTGCGCCATATTTATATGCACGGTGAACAAATAGTGCCACTCTCATTTCGGTAGCCGTATCCCTGAGCGGGGCCGGGGCTAGTACGGACATGTCTCGTCGGTACCTTTGAACTTGACGCCAGGGGCTGGTCCCCTGGCGCCTGGTCCTTTTGTCCAATAAGAGAATGAACTATTATGGGCTATAGTAGGCTAAAGGGATATTCTGTGTATATGTACAAGGAATATACAAGGGATATCAAACGATATACAAATACTATTCAATATATATCAATAAATAAATATATATATTCGGTTTAATCTGATCCTTCGTAACAATTGGATTGGACTGGAGCCTGGTGAGAGGAGGCAGCACAGTGCTCAATACACAATACAAGTGCTAAAAAATTCTCAATATTATATATAATAAAAATTGTTTTTAAAGATACTTGTGCCCTAATAATAAGGGTAAGCACTCAATGAAGAAACCCGATCCCATTGCCAAAATAAAATGCAATGTATTACATGACCCATAATGCCAAAAAAAGGGCCTGGGTTTAAATAGGACCTGGGTTAAAAAGACAACTGAAGAGAATCCCCATAAATAGGAAATAAAGGGGAAATGTAAGGGGAAGAAAAGAGAAAAAGATGGAAAATGAATGATGTGTTTGCCAATTGTAAATGTACAACTTACTTTTCCTGTAATAAAGAAATTTATAAAAAAAAAAAAAAACTTTTTTATACCGCGAGCCCATTTTATTTAGGATTTCTTTTGGGGACCCCACACTTAATGTATCACGTAATTTCAAACGTGGAATTAAGGAATATCAAAATAAAAGCAGACGTTGGTGAACTTGATCATGCATATTTATTAGACAGCATTATGTTATCAATACACATTTATAAAACGAGGCATTTAGCCAGAATATGTTGCCAACAAAAATAAAAAATAAAAATAGTGTTTTACATGCCAATGCAGGTACCCCAATTTGGGTCGCGACTCGTAGTTTGAGAACCACTGATCTAAGTCAAAACTCTGAATCAAAAAGTAGTTGTTGCCAGTTTGCATTATGTTTTTGAAGGGATCAACAGAAAGCTCAAAGAGTCTCTCTCGACAAAGATCAGTGGGGTGAAAACACAAGCTGCTGCTGAAATACAGTATAAAATTATCCTTTTCTCTCCCAAGTCTCCTTTCAAATCCTCCAGTCGACAAACGCTCTGTGCTGCCACCACTGGTCAGCCAATAAGATCAGCACCTTGACCTGGTTAACAGTGATAGTAATGTGTTTTATCAGCGACCAGTGGTGGCAGAACCAAACGTCCGTCGAGAAGCAGAAGAAGGCGTCATTATGGATTTGAAAGGGTCATTTTATTCTGTATTTCAGCAGCGGCTTGTGTTTTCACCCCACTGGTCTTTCTTGAGACTATTTGAGCTTTCTGTTGATCCCTTAGAAAACATAATGTGAACTTACAATAATTAGTTAGGACGAGTTTTGACTTAACCCTCAGAATCTGTAGTGGTTCGTTATAGAGCTTTGTATTATATAATGCATACAAAAGTTTGTCAATAGAGCTATTCAGACACCAACCAATGCCATTACATTATTTAAATATGGATGTTTTTAGGCCATTACTATCTACAGGTTACTGTTCTGTAATAGTAGGCAGTTTATACTAATTGCATTATAGGTGCCCGACAGGGCACCCAGGGTCAGAATGCAACTATATGGGTAAGAAAATCCAGCTCATAGCCATGTGCTGATGTGGGAAAGCATACTGCAGCAGAAGTGTGTCTCATCGTGGCTCTGATATGCAGGTTAACAGTATCATTCCTTCTTTTCACAGACTAGTCACCACCGTGACAGCAATGATGTCACCACACAGAGGTGGAGCACCATGCTGCAGCTGAGCCGAGGTAGTGTGGATAAACACACGCACACACACACGCACGCACTCACTCACGCACACACACACGCACACACACACACACACGCGCACGCACACACACACACACACACACACACACACATACATAAAGACATACATAGACACATACACATACATAAACACATACACACACACAAACACATACACTACACACACAAACATAAACACAGACACACACACATACATAAACACATACACACACATATTTCAAAGCTGTGATGAGGTGACCAGCAGAGTTTATATTAAATTATGCATGCATAAGGATGCCCAGATTGCTGCAGGGAGTTGTGCCAAACATATAGGGAGGGCATCTGAGTCAAACTCTGCAGCATACATCACTATATCACTACATCACTACAGAACTACAGAACTACAGAACTACAAAACTACATCACTACAGAACTACAGAACTACATCACTACAGAACTACATCACTACATCACTACAGAACTACAGAACTACAGAACTACAGAACTGCATCACTACAGAACTGCATAACTACATCACTACAGAACTACATAACTACATAACTACAGAACTACAGGACTACATCACTACAGAACTACATCACTACAGAACTACATCACTACATCACTACATCACTAGAGAATTATCTCACTACATCACTACAGAACTACATCACTACAGAATTATCTCACTACATCACTACATCACTATATCACTATATCATTACATCAACACATGACTACATCACTATAGAACTATATCATTACAGAACTACAGCACTATATCACTACATCACTATATAACTATATCATTAGAGAACTACATCACTATATCACTACATCACTACATCACTACAGAACTATATCACTACATCACTACAGAACTATATCACTACATCACTACATCACTACATCACTACAGAACTATATCACTACATCACTACATCACTACATCACTATATAACTATATCATTAGAGAACTACATCACTATATCACTACATCACTACAGAACTACAGAACTACAGAACTACAAAACTACATCACTACAGAACTACAGAACTACATCACTACAGAACTACATCACTACATCACTACAGAACTACAGAACTACAGAACTACAGAACTGCATCACTACAGAACTGCATAACTACATCACTACAGAACTACATAACTACATAACTACAGAACTACAGGACTACATCACTACAGAACTACATCACTACAGAACTACATCACTACATCACTACATCACTAGAGAATTATCTCACTACATCACTACAGAACTACATCACTACAGAATTATCTCACTACATCACTACATCACTATATCACTATATCATTACATCAACACATGACTACATCACTATAGAACTATATCATTACAGAACTACAGCACTATATCACTACATCACTATATAACTATATCATTAGAGAACTACATCACTATATCACTACATCACTACATCACTACAGAACTATATCACTACATCACTACAGAACTATATCACTACATCACTACATCACTACATCACTACAGAACTATATCACTACATCACTACATCACTACATCACTATATAACTATATCATTAGAGAACTACATCACTACATCACTACATCACTACATCACTACAGAACGATATCGCTACATCACTACATCACTACATCACTACAGAACTACATCACTACAGAACTACATCAACACATCACTACATCAACACATGACTACATCACTATAGAACTATATCATTACAGAACTACAGCACTATATCACTATATCACTACATCAATATATAACTATATCATTAGATAACTACATCACTACATCACTACATCACTACATCACTACAGAACTATATTACTACAGAACTACAGAACTACAGAACTATATCACTACATCACTATATCACTACATCACTGCATCACTACATCACTACATCACTACATCACTACAGAACTATATCACTACATCACTATATTACTACATCACTACATCACTACAGAACTATATCACTACATCACAATATCACTACATCACTACATCACTACATCACTACAGAACTATATTACTACAGAACTATATCACTACATCACTATATCACTACATCACTACATCACTACATCACTACAGAACTATATTACTACATCACTACATCACTACATCACTACATCACTAAATAACTATATTACTACATCACTACATCACTACATCACTACAGAACTATATCACTACATCACTATATCACTATATCACTACATCACTACATCACTACATCACTACAGAACTATATTACTACATAACTACATCACTACAGAACTATATCACTACATCACTATATCACTACATCACTACATCACTACATCACTACATCACTACATCACTACATCACTATATCACTACATAACTATATCATTACAGAACTACAGCACTACATCACTACATAACTACATCACTATATAACTATATGATTACAGAACTACAGCACTATATCACTACATCACTATATAACTACATCATTGCATCACTACAGAACTACAGAACTACATCACTGCATCACTACAGCACTAAAGCACTACATCACTACATCACTACATCACTACAGAACTATATCATTGCATCACTACAGAACTATATCATTACAGAACTACAGCACTACATCACTATCTCACTACATCACTACATCACTACATAACTACATCACTATATAACTATATCATTACAGAACTACAGCACTATATCACTACATCACTATATAACTACATCATTGCATCACTACATCACTACATCACTACATCCCTACATCACTACATCACTACATCATTACATCACTATATAACTACATCATTGCATCACTACAGAACTACATCACTACATCACTACATCACTACATCATTGCATCACTACAGATCTGCATCACTACATCACTACATCACTGTATAACTACATCATTGCATCACTACAGAACTACATCACTACATCACTACATCACTATATAACTACATCATTGCATCACTACATAACTACATCACTACATCACTACAGCACTAAAGCACTACATCCCTACATCACTACAGCACTATATCACTACAGCACTATATCACTACATCACTACATCACTATATAACTACATCATTGCATCACTACATAACTACATCACTAAATCACTACATCCCTACATCACTACATCACTACATCACTACAGAACTATATCACTACATCACTACATCACTACATCACTACATCACTACATAACTATATCACTACATCACTATATCAACACATCACTACATAACTGCATCACTACATAACTATATCATTACAGAACTACAGTACTATATCACTACATCACTACAGCACTAAAGCACTACATCACTACATCACTACATCACTACATCACTACATCACTACATCACTACATCACTACATCACTACATAACTACATCACTACATCACTACAGCACTAACACACTACATCACTACATCACTACATCACTACATCACTACAGCACTAACACACTACATCACTACATCACTACATCACTAATAATAATAATAGATTCTATTTGTAATGTTCTTTACAGTTGCGCAATCTCAAAGCGCTACAGTTAAAATAACTTAAAAACTAGCGAGAATAAAGGAAAGAAATAATATAAAAATAGGAAAGACTAAAACATAGAATAACATAGAGAAACATGGAATAAATAAAACTGATAAAAGAAATTGGTAAAAGAACATAAAATGTGTGGAGCTAAACATTTGATAAAAAGTCAACAGAAGGCTCTACTAAAAAGGTGAGTTTTGAGGCCTTTCTTAAAAGCATCCACAGTCTGTGGTGCTCTCAGGTAGTCACGCACACACACGCACACACACACACACACACACACACACACACACACACACACACACACACACACACACACACACACACACACACACACACACACACACACACACACACACACACACACACACACACACACACACACACACACACACACACACACACACACACACACACACACACACACACACACACACACACACACACACACACACACACACACACACACACACACACACACACACACACACACACACACACACACACACACACACACACACACATACAGGCTTTTAAATCACTCTTGAAAACCTACCTGTTCTCCTTGGCCTTCCCCCCTACTTAACCACCACTAGACCCCTGGCCCTTCTATCCTCTTTGTTTTACTGTGTCCTACCAGTTTTTATTACTTTCATTGCTTTATTATGTTTTTAATCCTATATCTAGCACCATATTGTTTTGTTTTTGTTGCTTTCATTGCTTTGCTATGTTTTTTTTTCTTCTTTTAATCTTATACCTTGCCTCACACTATTTTGTTTTTATCAACTTGCTTGTGAAGCACTTTGGTGTCAGCTGCCGCTGCCTGGAAATGTGCTATACAAATAAAACTGACTTGACTTGACACACACACATACATAAAGACATACATAGACACATACACACACGTACATAAACACATACACACACACAAACATAAACACACACACACACATACATAAACACATACACACACATATTTCAAAGCTGTGATGAGGTGAACAGCAGAGTTTATATTAAATTATGCATGCATAAGGATGCCCAGATTGCTGCAGGGAGTTGTGCCAAACATATAGGGAGGGCATCTGAGTCAAACTCTGCAGCCTACATCACTATATCACTGCATCACTACATCACTACAGAACTACAGAACTACAGAACTACAGAACTACAGAACTACATCACTACATCACTACAGAACTACATCACTACAGCACTACATCACTACATTATTACATCACTATATCACTACATCACTACAGAACTACAGAACTACATCACTACAGAACTACATCACTACAGAACTACATCACTACAGAACTACATCACTACAGAACTGCATCACTACATAACTACATCACTACATAACTACAGAACTACAGAAGTACATCCCTACAGAACTACATCACTACAGAATTATCTCACTACATCACTACATCACTATATCATTACATCACTACAGCACTATATCACTACATCACTAAAGAAATATATGACAACATCACTACAAAACGATATCACTACATCACTACAGAACTGCATCACTACATCAACACATCACTACATCACTACATCATTACATCACTACATCACTACATCACTACATCACTACATTATTACATCACTACATCACTACAGCATTACATCACTACATCACTATATCACTACATCACTACATCACTACATCACTACATCACTACATCACTACATCACCACAGCATTACATCACTACATCACTATCACTACATCACTACATCACTACATCACTATATAAATACATCACTATATCACTACATCACTACATCACTACATCACTACAGCATTACATCACTACATCACTATATCACTACATCACTACATCACTACATCACTACATCACTACATCACTACATCACTACATCACTACATCATTACATCACTACATCACTATATCACTACATCACTACATCACTATATCACTACATCACTACATCACTACATCACTACATCACTACATCACTACAGCATTACATCACTACATCACTACATCGCAACAGCACTACATCACTACATCACTACAGCATTACATCACTACATCACTACATCACTATATCACTACATCACTACATCACTACATCACTACATCAATACATCACTACATCACTACATCACTACATCACTACAGCATTACATCACTACATCACTATATCACTACATCACTACATCACTACCAGGGGAGGAAACTAACTTTTTGGCTTACCAGCCAACTGGCGAGTATCTTTTTACCAGACAAACAGATTTTTTACCAGCCAAAAAAAATCGCTAATTGTGATAATTACTTCTTTGTATGTCTTCGTCTAAATTGATTTTCAATCATAGTAAAAATCACACCGTGTCTCTACTCTTTAAAATATGTATTTGCATAAAACATTAATAACAGTCTCTACTCTTCACAATATTAGCATACAACATGTATTAATCACACTGTCTCTACTCTTCAAAATATTAGGATATCACATATTAACATGAAAGAGGGAACTATTCTGGACTGGGTTGGGCTGAACTAGGCAGTGAAAGATGCTGGGCTGGGCTGGACTAGGTTGGACTGGGTTGGGCTGGTCTAGGTTGGACTGAGTTGGGCAGTGAAAGAACCAAGCATTTCACTGTAATGTAATAGCTAAATAAAACAACTTGACTTGTTACATTTGCACTCTGGTTGTATGCCAAATGTATTCTGGTTGTACTGTACTTGTGCTGTAAGATGACAATACATTGGAACCGAATCGACAACGCTAGGGGTTCAGCAGGTGTATTCTTAATGCCAAGTATGACAACATCACCGTTGTGAAGGGCATATGGGCGAGTGGTGATATGGGGGGAAACCCGGTAATAATAAAATGTCACTCGGCTGCATTTAAGCAAAGCCGCTCAGTATAGTCCACTATGTTGAACGCGCGTTATGGTAGCTTGTTACATGCTAGGTAGCTAGCCGGCTAATGCTGGTTGACTTGTCATTCTCATCCGACTCGAAGGAGACGCGTCGCATGCTGTTGTTTGCCCCCATGTCAGACCGCACTGATATCCGAAAGCGACGACTCTACATGTAATTATTTTCATCCACTGATGTGTTTTTGTCTAAGTTTGTCTACGTTGTCAAGCCGGTGGCAGGAGTCTGTAGGTCCGCGCGCAGTGATCTGTCCACTTCCCCTAGATGGGCGGCATCTTCTAGAAAATGAGTGTTCATTGGAGGAGCTTAGAGCGCATCTGTACAACGATGATGTTCATTGGTTATGGTTGGATTATTATGAGGCGCAAATGGGAGGAATCAAGGGGGGAGTCAGAGTTCGGCTTGTGCCAGTGAGCGACTCAGCAGATTGCAGAATGATTTTTTTGTTTTGTTTTGTAATTACTAGTACTCGCCAGACTGGCGAGTGCTCTTCATGAATTACTCGCCAAACGTAAAAAATACTCGCATTTGGCGAGTAAAGTGGCCTAATTTCCTCCCCTGATCACTACATCACTACATCACTACATCACTACAGCATTACATCACTTCATCACTATATCACTACATCACTACATCACTACATCACTACATCACTACATCACTATATCACTACATCACTACATCACTACATCACTACATCACTACATCACTGCATCACTACATCACTACATCACTACATCACTACATCACTACATCACTATATCACTACATCACTACATCACTATATCACTACATCACTACATCACTACATCACTACATCACTACATCACTACATCACTACAGCATTACATCACTACATCACTAAATCGCAACAGCACTACATCACTACATCACTACAGCATTACATCACTACATCACTACATCACTACATCACTATATCACTACATCACTACAGCATTACATCACTACAGCATTACATCACTAAATCACTACATCACTACATCACTGCATCACTACATCACTAAAGCACTAAATCACTACATCACTACATCACTACATCATTACATCACTAAAGCACTACAACAGTACATCATTACATCATTACAGCATTACATCACAACAGCACTACATCATTACAGCATTACAACACTCACAGCATTACAGCATTAGAGCACTACAGCACTCACAGCATTTCAGAATTACATGACTACAACAGTCACATCATTACATAACCACAGCACTACATCACTCACAGCATTACAGCATTACATCACTACATCACTACAGCATTACAGCATCACATCATTACATCATTACATCACTACATCACTACAGCATTACAGCATCACATCATTACATCACTACAGCATTACAGCATTACAGCATTACATCACTCACAGCATTACAGCATCACATCATTACATCATTACATCACTACATCACTACAGCATTACAGCATTACAGCATTACACCACTCACAGCATTACAGCATCACATCATTACATCACTACATCACTCACAGCATTACAGCATCACATCATTACATCACTACATCACTTCAGCATTACAGCATTACAGCATCACATCATTACATCACTACATCACTCACATTATTACAGCACTACAGCATTACAGCATCACATCATTACATCACTACATCACTACAGCATTACAGCATTACAGCATTACATCACTACAGCATTACATAACCACATCACTACATCACTCACAGCATTACAGCATCACATCATTACATCACTACAACACTCACAGTATTAAAGCATTGCAGCACTACAGCACTACATCACATTTACATTTACATTTTGTCATTTAGCTGAGGCTTTTATCCAAAGCTATTTACAAGTTACCATGGTAACTAAGGATTATGTGGCAGAAACCCCTGTATAGCACAGGTGAGCAGAGTTCTCTTGAGAGAGACTTTGGTCTCATTATGATCTTCATACTATCTATAATGTGACGTGAGAGAACCCAACATCCGCATTAGCGGGCACGGATTTTTTTTACTTCGACACCACAAACTTTAACTTATACCACCACCTTAAAGCGGACAAAAGGCACTAGAGAACACTTAAATTCACACCATTTAATTAATGAAGCAAACTATAATAATTAATAATAATAATAATAATAATAATAATAATAATAATAATAATAATAATAATAATAATAATAATAATAATAATAATAATAATAATAATAATAATAATAATAATAATAATAATAATAATAATAATAATAATAATAATAATAATAATAATAATAATAATAATACACTGTGTTTGTATAGCACCTTTCATACAAGAATTGCAGCTCAAAGTGCTTCACAGCAGTACAAAAAGACAGGCATAAAATGAGCACAACATTGGCAGATCAAGAGCAATGCATAAAGTGCAGACATAAAGCATAAAATAGATAGCAGTAAAATAGACAAAGTCAAGGTAAGACATAGAACATTAAATCACATCGTTTTTCACATTAGGATCTAAGATCTAGGGTTAACTCGCCGAACGTTGAGCGCCAGGACCCCCGAAAACCAGAGTATAGTCGGGTTTTCATTGTTGTTTCTTTTATTCGATATTTCCATTCATAAAGACATGCCGGCAGCCTGTGTTATCACTGGGGATGGGTCTGAGATCTCAAAAGTCCAATACCGCCGCCTAACAACTTGCGGCCGCTATTGCACTCCATTTGAAACTATGTGGCTTGGTGTCTGTCATTTTGTAAATGACACCAGACCACCCTGAAACTACACTCATATTCACGACGGTATAAAACGGAAATGTATGGATGGAAAAATGATCTGTTTTTTGCATCTTGACCGGAAGAAACTCAATGACAATCGACTATATTATTAGATACATAGCTATAATATATAATATAGCTTTAGGCCTGCAAACACAGCCACGTATCCCCATGTTAAAAGGCGCTGGCCTTTCAACAGTAACAGTAAACAGCGCCATCTGGCGCTGAAAGTGTTAATATGCGTCTTTGTTTACGGTTTGATTATCACTGATACAAAGTAAAATAGTGCAGTGCAATAAAATAGTTAGTAAAATAGAATAAAATAATGCAATAGTGCATTGCAATAATATAGTTATCATCGTATTTTTTCGGGAGGCCGGTAAGGAGTGCATTACAGTAGTCGAGTCGGCTTGAGATAAAGGCATGGATCTGGTTTTCAGCGTCCTTTTGATTTATAAATGGCTGTACTTTAGCTATGTTTCTAAGGTGGAAGAATTATGTTTTTGTCAACTTGTTGATTGTGATTTAAAGCTTAGGTCTGAGTCTACCATAACACCAAGACTTAACTCACTCAAATACAGTTAGCAGCTGGATAGACTACAGATGGAAATTAGCTTCTGCTAAATCTGGTGCAAACATATTTTCATGTAACAATGAATAATTGTAAAAAAAAAAAAAAAAAAAAATGAAAAAATTTGAAAATAGATTCGGGGCTTTTCAGAAAACATTCGGGGTTGAGCCCAAGTAGCCACCCCCTAGCCCCGCCCCTGTTTGAAATTTGTTTCTGTTTCGCAACCCATTTGGAACAAAGTTCATTTGGAACAAACAATAACTTTAAGGATACGTTCACACTGCAAGCTTTAGTGCTCAATTCTGATTTATTGCTCAGATAAAAAAAAATTCGGCTGTTCACATAATTTTAATTTTAATTTTTTTAAGTACAATAACAAAGATGGATGTAAACATGGAGGACACTGAGGTTACGGTTTATGGTTTAATTCATAAGTCCATGTGCAGTGGAGGCCAGATAATTCGTGAGCAGATGATAATGGGGGCGAGGAGGAGGTGAAAGAGAGACATTTCTTCTTTGAAATATGCTTTCAAACACAGACTGGTTATGATACAGATGCAGCTCTTAAGACTCTGAGCTCTGCTCTGCACTGCTACTGCGGTAATCATTTAAGCATTACATCACGAGACAGAGTGGGTTATAGAAATTAGATCACGCCTGGAGGTTGGTGGAGGTCACGCCTCGGTGGAGGTCAACAGTGCTGCACTTCCTGGTTTAATAGCACAGTCTTCAGGTGCTCACTGCTCAGAGATATATATATATGTCATGTATGTCTTAAATGTCATGATTAGATTAGTTTAGATGATTAGATTAGATTCTTATATCTGTATGTTGTGTATGTCATAAATGTCATGAATTGAAAATGGGGGACCCTGATGTAAACAAGACGAAAGTCTTTCTCTGGTATGCATCCCGTCACCAATTGTGTGTATTGAGCTGTACTGTACTGTACCCATTCTGCAATCTGTTAATTAAAATGTTCAATCAATCAGTATATATTTGTTATTTATTTTTGGTATAGTGCTTAACAAGCATAATTTAATGTTGCCCAGTTGTGGCCTGTTGAAGGGCAATACATATCAAAAGTTCCAAAACATCTATTGTTTGTATTTGTATGATCCACTATATAAACATAGTAATTATAATATCTACATACATGGCATTTGATTGGAGGCTAGTCTCACTTTGTCCCATAGCAACATTAAAATAGTTTAGATTTGTGTATGTTGTTTATGTAAAAAATGTACTTGAAAGTAACGCAATAGTTACTTTCTGAAGTAACTAGTTACTTTTATAATTTGTAACTGAGTAAGTAATTTAGTAAATTTTTGGTAGAAGTAACTATTAACTGTAACTAGTTACTTTTTAAAAGTAACTTGCCCAACACTGCTGACCACCTCACTGACCACCTCCATCAGAATTATGATGAATGTCAATCTAGAGTGATAGTTGCATGAACTGAAAAGATCAGATTCTATGTGAATTGTGCTGATAACACTGCCACGAAAAAAAAAAAGACGGATCAGAGTAATTATGAGCAAAAAGGAAATCTTATTTGGGCCACTTTTGCCTGCAGTCTGAACTTAGCCGTATATAGGTTATGACTATTCAGTGAAAGACCAATTAGCCTCATTGCATTTCATTACAGTTCATGATGAATCAGTGAGGCTTCTAAAAAACCTGGACGACACCTTTAGCTCACTTGAATGATATTGGAAAGCTATCTGTGCGTGCGCAATGGAAGCACAGTAGTGCAGTGGTTAGCACTGTTGCCTCACAGCAAGAAGGTCCTGAGTTAGCATGTTCTCCCTGTGTTGGCTCCCTGTTTCCTCCCACACCATAAAATTCATCCATAATCCTGTCATTGGCATTGACCAAGGCTTTACAACTGGAGTTAGTCCATTGACCAAGGCTTTACAACTGGAGTTAGTCCATTGACCAAGGCTTTACAACTGGAGTTAGTCCATTTACATTTACATTTACATTTAGTCATTTAGCTGACGCTTTTATCCAAAGCGACTTACAAGTTCGGTGCGACAAGACAGCAAGAAGGGTATAACTCTATCAGCTGAGTAACAATGTTCATCAAAGTGTTGCGTGTTACAGTGTAGGTTAGTTTATTAGGACAAGTGCATGACAGTAAGGTTAGTCGGGGTTAGATCTTTTTTTTTTTTTTATCATTTCAGATAATGGTTGAAGAAGTGAGTCTTTAGTCGACGGCGAAAGATTGGACGGGATTCGGCTGTCCTAACTGGGATGGGTAGTTCATTCCACCATTGTGGGGCAAGGACTGAGAATAGGCGGCTTCTCTTTGATGACCCTCCGGGAGCTTGGATAGGAGTAGATCTGAGGCGGCCAGAAGATGCAGAGCGTAGGGGTCTTGAGGGTGTGTAGTTGACCAAGGCTTTACAACTGGAGTTAGTCCATTGACCAAGGCATTACAACTGGAGTTAGTTCATTGACCATGGCTTTACAACTGGAGTTAGTCCATTGACCAAGGCTTTACAACTGGAGTTAGTCCATTGACAATGGCTTTACAACTGGAGTTAGTCCATTCACCAAGGCTTTACAACTGGAGTTAGTCCCCGGGTGCTGGACTGTGGCTGCTCACTGCTCCTGACTAGTTAGGATGGGTTAAATGCAGAGGACACATTTACAACTACAAATGTATTTACCAATAAAGATGTTTTTTTCTTTTTTTTTTTTTTTTGTTCTGTTCTGTTCTGTTCTGTTCTGTTCTGTTCTGTTCTGTTCTGTTCCGTTCTGTTCTGTTCCGTTCCGTTCTATTCTATTCTATTCTATTCTATTCTATTCTTATGGCATCACTGAGTGTAAACGCTGCATGTAATTAGCTGAAATGCTGTTGACAAATCCTATCAACAGCCAAAATCTCTAGATACATTATTGTATTATTGTCTTACGACTTTTATGTAGCCTAATCAAATGATCCTTTTGTTTATTTTGCCGAACCAGCTGGGGAATGAAATCCAGCAACAGTGTCTGCTGCATATAAGCTCACTAAAAAAAGAAAAATTATATTTTTCAGATTATATATCTGTTTTCAAATATATAATAAACTCATGTCAATGGTTTTCAAAGAATAATAAATAGATGAGATGGTCAGGACATAATTACATGTGTTGTTCTAGTCTGTCAATCAATTCAATCAACCAAATTGTTTTGGAAGGGATGGTCACAGGCGCCTGCACACACATACACGTGTGCAAATACACACTATGCACACACACACACACACACACACACACACACACACACACACACACACACACACACACACACACACACACACACACACACACACACACACACACACACACACACACACACACACACACACACACACACACATACACACACATTTATTGCATATTGTCATCCCACACACTGTCAAACTCCACCTACTGATATAGGAGTGATGGGGAGAGAGAGAGAAAGAGAGAGACATGGGCACAAACAGTATTTAGGATATATACAGTACAAAGGTATGTATGAAATCTGGCTAATACAGCAAGTATAATTCTCTATTATTGCTGCCTTTCCAATACGTCTGCTCAATTCAAGGATGCAGGAGAGTAATTTGTTTCTGAACTGCTACTGTAAATCCTCTTGTCTCCTAAGAAACCAGGCCGTGAGTGCTTTGATGATTCTATAAACAGGACCACATACAAAGTTAATTATGAAAATGTAGTTTAGTTTTGAGGTCATTGTTGGCTTTAAATCGGAATTTAATCTCCCCCGGACCCCAGTGTAGGGAAAACCCAGCTATACACACATCCAGCTCGCCCATGCATGTGCACACGGGCGTGGGTGCACGGGCGTGGGTGCATGGACGTGGGTGCACGGTGTGGGTGCACAGGCTTACGTAGGTGCACACCTTCAGTGGCCCTCAGCACCGGGGAGCTTGTAGATAAATGGCCGATTGGTATTGACTTCAATTTAGAAAATGCTGCCCTACACTTTTCCTTCCATTGGGCCCTGGGGCACCTAGGGGAAATCCAGAATCCTGCTCTACTACAGGAAATGTATTACAGAGGGTCACCCTCCCCAGCTCAAGGGCTTTACTGTACACACACACACACACACACACACACACACACACACACACACACACACACACACACACACACACACACACACACACACACACACACACACACACACACACACACACACACACACACACACACACACACACACACACACACACACACACACACACACACACACACACACACACACACACACACACACACACACACACACACCTGAAGCAGAGGGCTTCTCTGCGCTTGCCATGACAAGGCTTGTGATCTGTGTTGAACACACTCTCCTTATCCTGTCAGTGTTGAAATACGGTAGCGCCAGAGTCACTTAGTGTGGCGACAGGTGACTGAAGCATGGCTACAGGCAGATATGTCACAGCCAGTTTAGACTTCACATTACAGCCGCACACACGCTTGACTTCTGCATGTGTATACGGTACGTGATTTCAACCTACCATGTTTGTCTTTGCAGGGCTGCGTTTTACAGCGCAGTTGGACATGATTGGTGTTTAAATGGATGAAAGGGAACGGGGGCCGAGATCGATCTCGGGCCTAGTTTGTGTCTGGGCCTTGGGAGCCGAGAGCAGCAATTAATGGACTAAGAAAGGAAACACTGAGAAGAAATAGTAGCTTTAAGAGTGTAAGGAATTAGGCTACTGGCTTGGATTCTTAATGCAAAGGCACATTGCAGTATCATATCCCCAAGCAGAGAGACACTTCCTCCTCATTCAAATATCAGTAGGGAATAGGATCTCCCACTGCCCACATTTAAATCTCTTTAGAATACATCAAACATTAAAACACACACACAAACACACATGAAGGCACGTACTGTACACACAAACACACACATACACATGCACACACAGCATCACTTCACGAGACATCAAACATTGACAAAGTCCCTTTTTAGTGCCTCCCGTTGGCACAGTAACACCGGGCTAATGAAGTCGCACGCTGGCTGAATATTAATACCAGCGAGCCAATCGCAGAGCAGCATGGGGGATGGTAATTTGCATATGAGAGGTGGGGGAGTCCACCCAACACACTGGCTTCATACATCACCAACATAGTGGGATGTGTGTGTGTGTGTGTGTGTGTGTGTGTGTGTGTGTGTGTGTGTGTGTGTGTGTGTGTGTGTGTGTGTGTGTGTGTGTGTGTGTGTGTGTGTGTGTGTGTGTGTGTGTGTGTGTGTGTGTGTGTGTGTGTGTGTGTGTGTGTGTGTGTGTGTGTGTGTGTGTGTGTGCATCCATGCATATCACAAAAGGGTGTCAGAATAAATTAGCTGTGTGTCTCACAATGAAAGTAAACTCCTTTGGTCAGTGACAGTGTGTCGAGGGGCAACTTCCCTTTCGCTATTAATCAATGGGAAAATTCCCGCTGTCATAGACAGCACTGTCAACTCTGTTAAATGGACTAAATTGTCTTTCTGTGTAGCCTACATTATATCTACCACACTACAGACGGTAGTGTGGTAGTGAAAGGGTTAACCTTCTGTATTGTGGTAGTGAAAGGGTTAACAATTTGTCGTGTGGCAGTGAAAGGGTTAACATTATGTATTGTCGCAGTGAAGGGGTTAACCCTTTGGTAGTGTGGTAGTGAAAGGGTTAAGACCTATCATATGAGTTTCACCCCCCCCCCACCCCCCCCCCCACCCCCCCCCCACCACCCCTCTTCTGTTTGTCTATGAAAACAAATGACACTGGTGCAGCTAATTACCACCATAATCTCTAGTAAACACAGTCAATCTGTAGTGCAGCTCGGTGGCTATCATCTGCATTAGACACACACACACACACACACACACACACACACACACACACACACACACACACACACACACACACACACACACACACACACACACACACACACACACACACACACACACACACACACACACACACACACACACACACACACACACACACACACACACATGCGCAAATTAAGTGTGTGATGAAGGTCATTAGTCGCCAAACAATGGGTGCTCTGTTCAGAAGAGCAGCCCTGCACATGGGAAGTAGGGCTGGGCACGTTTTTTTTTTTAATTTCAGACACACAAAATCAATCATGGCGCTAATAGGAAACACAAATATAATTAAGTGGGCTTGAGCAGCCAGACGTTAAAACAAAAATAGATAAATACAGCAACCTGTTGATTTCCTGAGGCCTTTTGTTTATTTATTTATTTAATTATTCATTTATTTTATTAAAACGTGCAGCTCATAATCACCATTCCTCATGTCCTAAATTTTGCCAAAGGCTTTTTTCTTTCTCCAAATGAAGGGCTTCGCACACAGGATCTATAATTGACTATAGTATAAATAGGGTTTATTGAAGGCACTAAAAACAATGGCGTATTGACGAGAAGTAAAAGGAGACCATGACACTGCCACCGCGGGCAACGTGTCATTTCTCACAAAGGCAGAGGGATTGTTCTCTAACAACCTTGTCATGATTGGTACAGTGATTTTCCCCTGAAAAAGGCGAACATCGACTGTCAATGATCTCATTCAATTGTGTCCGTCTTTTTTTCTTTTTTTTTACCAGTGTGAGCAGACCCCCCCCCTGTCAATGGAATGGAATTAGTATCTGACCTCCTTTCACTGTCAGTTTGTGTGTCCCCCACTGCATGCCAAATGACTTCTGTGTTCTCTCTGTTGACTGAAGTCAATAAAAGGCATTGAGCTGTATTGTTTCAACAGGGAGCTGTTAAACTGACAGAAGTGTCTTCCGGAGCATAGATTTATAGGACAGGATGGTGGAATGCGGTTAGAGTGCATAAAGTAGATTGTTAAAAAGAACACAAAGTGTAACATGGGCATAAATTGTGTTTGGCCCTCTGCGCTATCCGTACTGTCTCTAGTGTTAACCGTTTCGTTCTACGAAAAGACCGGACGGCATTAGAGTCACTAAAGAAGAAAGGAGGCGGCATTGCCTTCATGATAAACAAGGAGTGGTGCGATTTAGGCAACACAAAGGAAATGTCTAACCACTGCTCCCCAGACCTGGAGTTTATCACGATAAAATGTCGACCCTTCTTCCTCCCAAGAGAGTTAACGTCCATCATCCTCATCGGAGTGTACATTCCACCACACGCGAACACTGAGGTCGCACTTTCAAAACTTCACGACGAGGTAAACAAACTCCAGGCAGCTAACGTTGACGCGGCCATTTTGGTCTTGGGGGATTTCAACAGCGCGCGTCTTAAAAAGGTGCTGCCGAATTTCTATCAGCATGTGACCTGTCCCACCAGAGGCGAGAACATATTAGACCATGTATACTCGCAATTTAAGAATGGGTACAAGTCACAGGCTCTTAGTCCATTCGGTAAAAGCGATCACGCCGCAATTTTTCTTTTGCCTAAGTATAAACAGAGTCTCAAGCGAACGCCGGTGGTCTCGCGAGAGGTTAAGCGTTGGGCCGTGACGTCAGTGGAGTCACTCCAAGCAGTGCTGGGAAGCACAGAATGGAGTGTATTCCGTGATAACACAGCCAATATTAACGAATACACCGAAACGGTGATTGACTATGTCTGTACTCAGGTAGAAGTAATAATCCCCACCACCAAAATTAATATCTACCCAAATCAAAAGCCCTGGGTAGACAAATCCGTCCGTGAGGCTCTGAAAGTGCGCACATCAGCATACAACACCGGGCTGGTGACAGGCAACATGGAAGAACACAAGATGGCAAGATACAACGTCAGGAGAGCAGTAATAGAGGCAAAACGGCGTTACAGGGATAAAGTTGAACTTCAGTTTGAACAGGCTGACTCTAGAGGCATGTGGCAGGGCCTCAGAACAATGACAGACTACAAAGGAACCCCCCTCAAACTGAACAGTGACATCTCCTTAGCAAATGATCTCAACTCCTTCTATGCGAGGTTTGAGGCTGTGAATAACAACACCAGCCTACAAACCACGGCAATGGGGGGGGGGGGGGTCTGCTGATGGAGACTCAGTGTTCAGGGTAACAGAGCATGAGGTGAGACGGATCTTTAAAAAAGTGGATATCAGGAAGGCAGCAGGACCGGACGGCATCCCCGGCCGCGTCCTAAAAGTCTGTGCCGACCAACTGGCCCCGGTATTCACTGACATCTTCAACCTGTCCTTGGAACAGGCCGTCATCCCCACCTGTCTGAAGAAGTCCACCATCATCCCTGTACCCAAAAAATCTACGCCCGCTTGCCTCAACGACTACCGCCCTGTAGCCCTCACCTCCATAGCCATGAAGTGCTTTGAGAAGCTAGTGAAGGGCTACATCTGTTCCTCCCTCCCCATCAACCTGGACCCTCTGCAATTTGCATATCGCCCCAACAGGTCCACGGAGGACGCCATAGCCCATGTGCTGCACACAGCAGCATCACATCTGGACAAGAGGAAGGGGAACTATGTGAGAATGCTGTTCATCGACTACAGCTCAGCATTCAAT
>NW_028171841.1:2500-12500 GCF_963971535.1 Notolepis coatsorum
GGATGTAGACTAAGGGTGCTTTCACACCAGAGCTGTTTGGTCCGGACTATCGGATCAGAATTCGATAGTCCGCTTTTTTGGAGTGGTGTGAATGCGCAGTCGAACTCTGGTGCGGACCAAACACGCGAAATCTGGTCCGCCAAAAAAAACATAGGTCTCGGTTCGCTTCATCGGACCAAACGTGGACCAAATATAGGAAGTCACCTGATAAACTGTGCATCTTGGGTAGAAGGAAGAAAAAAACACTGCGGCTTATTATTATTATTATTATTATTATTATTATTATTATTATTATTATTATTATTATTATTATTATTATTATTATTATTATTATTATTATTATTATTATTATTATTATTATTATTATTATTATTACCGCGGTGCGCGGCATTCACTGCAAAACAAGCACACTGTAAACATGACTCGTGGACAGACTTGGGCGAATGATGAAGTGAAAGCCCTGATCGACATATGGGCAGAAAACCAAATAAAACAGCTGCTTGTGGGCACTCACAAAAACAACGAGGTGTACAAGTTGTTTAGCGAGAGGATGGCGGTAATGGGTTATAATTGAACGATGGATCAATGCCACGTCTCTTCTACTATCACGCTTCTTGCGGCTGTTTGTGTTTTTGCGGATTTCACTTCCTGAAGGGGAGGGATTTCCAATCTCCATTGTGACCAATAGATGAGCGCCCTTTTCGACCACGTGACATTGTTCAGAAAGTTTGGTGCGCTTGACAAATTGCAATGTGAATGCAGACGAACCAAATGACGAATGCAACAATGTTGCAACTTCACCACCAGAACCGCACCGAGTCCACCAAAACTATATGTGAAAGCGCCCTAACATGCTGCCCTACCGTCGGTCTGGGGAGGGTGTAGACTACCACATGCTGCCCTACTGTCGGTCTGGGGAGGGTGTAGACTACCACATGCTGCCCTACTGTCAGTCTGGGGAGGGTGTAGACTACCACATGCTGCCCTACTGTCAGTCTGGGGATGGTGTAGACTACCACATGCTGCCCTACTGTCGGTCTGTGGAGGGTGTAGACTACCACATGCTGCCCTACTGGTGGTCTGGGGAGGGTGTAGACTACCACATGCTGCCCTACTGGTGGTCTGGGGAGGGTGTAGACTACCACATGCTGCCCTACCGTCGGTCTGGGGAGGGTGTAGACTACCACATGCTGCCCTACCGTCGGTCTGGAGAGGGTGTAGACTACCACATGCTGCCCTACCGTCGGTCTGGGGAGGGTGTAGACTACCACATGCTGCCCTACTGTCGGTCTGGAGAGGGTGTAGACTACCACATGCTGCCCTACTGTCGGTCTGGGGCAGGTGTAGACTACCACATGCTGCCCTACCGGTGGTCTGGGGAGGGTGTAGACTACCACATGCTGCCCTACTGTCGGTCTGGGGAGGGTGTAGACTACCACATGCTGCCCTACCGGTGGTCTGGGGAGGGTGTAGACTACCACATGCTGCCCTACCGTCGGTCTGGAGAGGGTGTAGACTACCACATGCTGCCCTACCGTCGGCTTGGGGAGGGTGTAGACTACCACATGCTGCCCTACCGGTGGTCTGGGGAGGGTGTAGACTACCACATGCTGCCCTACCGGTGGTCTGGGGAGGGTGTAGACTACCACATGCTGCCCTACTGTCGGTCTGGGGAGGGTGTAAAACTCCACACAAAAAGGCCTCCACTGCACCATCTTCATTTCCAGGTCTACAGTTGAAGGATAAAAGTAACCTCCTGGTTTGGGAACAGCACCGCACAAGACCACAGCAGACTACAGAGAGTGGCCCGTTCAGCCAAACGCACAATTGGAGGTGGGCTTCCCACTCTCCAAGACATTTACAACAAGCGTTAAAAGGGTAAGGCTAAGAGAATAATCAAAGACTCTAGCCACCCAAACAACTGCCTCTCTGAACTGCTGCGGTCAGGCAAGCGATACCGGAGACTCATGGCAAGCACATAGAGACTCAGAAGGAGCTTCTATCCCCAGGCCATCAGGATGCTCAATGACAATAACACTATGTAACAAACCATCAAATACACTCACAGCACACACATCCACACGTACACACTCACTTTAAATAAACAACTCACTGTAGCACCCACTTTAGACACTTTAACACACTTTATATTTATATGTATTGGTAAAAAGATTTGCACTACAACTTATACCTCATTGCACCTTACCCTAAGTTGTACCTCATCTCATTCTGCATTGTACTTTATATTGTATTGTAACTCAGTTACAAATTTTTTTCCTACTCTGTATTGTATATTGTATATATGTATATTGAACACTTTTGTTTACACTTGTTACGTACTTTTGACTTCTATTTTTACTTATCTATTTAATTTTATCCAGCACACTCTAGCACACAGAACAGGAACAAGCATTTCATATAAAAGTATTCTGTATTTTTGTATGACAACTAATAAAGAAACATGAACTTGAAAAAAATGTGGGTGCAATCCCCCCCCCCCTTTTTTTTTTTAAACCGCTGCCATGAACTCTAGTGCGTGAGAAAGAACGAGACCAATCAAGTCACTGAGCCCTCTCAACACTACAGTAGAGACACAGTGCTGCTGTGATACTACAGAGACGAAGACACCCAACACACACACACACACACGCACACACATACACACGTACACACATACACACACACACATACACGCACGTACACACACGCACACACACGTACACACACGTACACACACACATACACACACACACACACACAGGATTAACAGTAGTACAACTGTAGATTCTGGTAATCAATCATTCCAACAAACCCACCCACCCACACACACACACGCACACGCACACGCACACGCACACACACACACATGCACACTCACAAACACACACACACACGCACGCACGCACACATGCACACTCACACACACACACACGCACCCACCCACCCACACACACACACCCACACACCCACACACACACACACACACACGCACACGCACACATGCACACTCACAAACACACACACACACACACGCGCACACACACACACACACCAGTCTGAGTATACAGCAGAGTCAGGGATTAACACTAACACTCCTGCGCCTATGGAATCAATCAACCCAATATGCATAAAGCACGTGCACACAGGCGTACGCACACACACATGCACACATGCACAAACACACACACACACACGCACACACACACAGACACACACACACGCACACACACAAGCATGCAGATAAGCACTAATGCCAGCGTAGCTACTTTAAATCAATCACTCCCAGTTTCTTGGGATGTCTGCGAGCCTAATTATTCCTTAATGAATAAATACATAGTAAAAACCAAATCACAGCCTTCGTCGGTCTCTACACGCTGAGTCCAACGCCAACACTAGTCTGTAGGAGGAGGGGACACACAACCTGCAGGAGGAGGAGGAGGGGACACGTGAACACTTTAGGCAACCAACATGCGCTTCCGCGTTGCTCTGAATTGCTCTGATTGGCCGAGCGCGCGCATGCGCATGAGCCGCGACAAGCTCCTCAGAGGCAGGAATACTAAGCTCCCCCTTAAGCTCCAGGAGAGAGGAGAGAGGCTGAAAACCTGCAGTTCTTGCCCGACTGATGGGAGCCGAATCCCGGATCAGATTTTTCTGATGAATACCCCCAAAACATGGAGGTCCCGAACACAACCTGCAGGAGGAGGAGGGGACACACAACCTGCAGGACCCCCTATCCCTACTCAGCCCCCTATCCCTACTCAACCCCCTATCCCTATCAGAGCATGTGAGCGGAGCGCGAGCGGAGCGAGGAGTGGAGCGGGTGGATTTTGAAGTGAGCGCGGAGTGGGTTTTAAAATGGGTCGAGTGACTTCCGGAGCGAGGGCTGTCCTCCACTCCGAGCCACTCCGAGCCGCTCAGTGCACACGGCATTGCGCGCAAAATCATAGCATGATTGGTCCCTCCCAGACCAGTAGGCACCGGTCCGCAATGCACCTGTAAACAGAATTGTGCTTACGAGAAATCCCACAACGTGAAAGCATGGCTGCGTTTGCTAGGAATTATAAAAAAGTAACAGAGAAAAAGTTCCAATGTATCGTGACAACAACTAACGGTGATGGTGCAGAGACGGAATGTGCAGAGCATGTTACCGTCGGAAAAGATTCTTCTTGGAATCTAAAGAGACACATTGGGAGGAAGCATGACCACATATTTTGCGAACATAATGAGAAGAAATCCAAAGGTTTGTTGTCATTATTAGCCATTTTGAAATTGGTAGCCTTATTACAGCTTAATGTAGACCTAATATAACAGCATGCATTTATTAGTTTTAGATGCCCAGGCGCAGCAGCAACAAAAAGAGAAACAGAGTGAGCAACTGCACAATTTCCTCACTGCAAAAAAGGGACCAAACGTGACACATGAAAGAAAAAGGGAGCTGGATGAAGCGTTTTTTTTTTAAATGATATCCATGGACTACGAACCCCTAAGTAAAGGAGAACGTGAAGGAATGCGACATTTTGCCGGCATGGCCCAACCAGGTTCCACCCCGCCCTGCTACAGTACTGCCCCGGGACACACTTATGCCAAATGCCATACAAGAGATGGAAGTCAAACTACGAGAGCTCATAGGAATGGGTGAAGGGTTCGTTATCATTTGGACAAATAGAAGAGGCCACAGTTTCCTTGCTATTGTGGCAAGTTTTATCGATGGGACGTTCAAGGGCCACGCGGTTCTGTTAAACTGTGAGCACATAACAGGGTATCACACTGCAGATCGCATTTATCAAAAGTACGAAAGTGTGCTGAAAAATTGGAACATTCATCAACAACGCGTGATTCGTGTGGTGACCGACAGTGCCAGCAACATGGTCAAGGCATTTAACATCCTCCCTGACGCTGAAGGAGAAGAGGAGAAAGATGATGATGATGATGATGATGATGATGATGATGATGATGATGATGATGATGATGATGATGATGATGATGATGAAGTGGTGGTGGAGGAGGAAGGGGAGGAAATTGCGGAGGAGGAACCTGCGCTCTCGCAAAACCAAGTGGACGCGTTTACTAATAATGTAGAGGCCATGGTAAACCAGTACTTCACCGTATCAAGTTTACACTTGCGATGCCCAATTCATCTGCTTCAGTTAGCTATCAAAGACGCAGTTAACGAGCATGATGATATCAATCGCCTGCTAGTTAAAGTGGGAAAGCTGGTGAAAAGTGTGCGTAAGAGTTGTCTGAACACGGAGGAAACTGACTCTCTGCAGGGTGTACGAACCACCACTGCTTGCCCGACGCGATGGAGCAGCCAGTTGCGCATGGTGGAGTCTGTCCTAAAGTTGTTCAAAAGAGATGCATTGTGGCAGAGCAAACTTAAAACTACCGCAGCAAATCTCACACTAAATGACGTGCGTCGGCTCGCTCACCTTGTCGAAGTATCGTCACCGCTGGCTGACCTCACAGACAACATGCAACGGGAGCTTGGGAATTTGGGCATGATTCTCCCTGCTGTAGGCGAGCTCAAATCCCTGCTTGTCAACAACAACGCTGCCCTTCCCGTGGGAATAGCTTCTTTCGCGGAAACACTGTCCAATAACGTGTCCACTCGCTTCAGAATGTACTATGATGATAAACACCTCCTCTTCGCGTCAATGTTAGATATCCTCGTTTTCAAAACAGAGTGGATCATCCGTGATGAGTTGGTTTGCAACAGACTTGGAGAAATACGTGACCTCCTCGTCAAAGAAAAACAGAGAAAATGGCCGCGGCAGTCGCTGCTGGAGAGGCAACAGGTCAACCCCGACGGCGGAGAATCAACCACCACACCTGAGTCTGACGCGCCCGAAGAAATCAAGAGGCCTCGTATGTTTGGATCATACTTCTCAGAGAAGTAGCCCACGGGAGGAGGCAATGCGAAAAATGAAGTTGAAACCTACCTACCGGTATGACTGTGTATGAACGAATAATGGACTCTGTGAAGCGCTCTGAGTCAGAGCAACAGTCAGTCAGAGAAGAGCGCTATATAAATCCAATCCATTATTATTATTATTATTATTACCTCTCGTCCCCAAAATCAAACCCTGACGATGTCAAAGATGTCATTGAATTTTGGAAAACAAACTCCAAGTCCTTTCCACGCCTGACTAAAGTTGCCCGCAAAGTGTTCAGTATTCCCAGTGGCTCTGCGAGCGCAGAGTGGGTGTTTTCAGCTGCCGGTTTGATGTCAAGAAATCACCACGTGAGTTTGAAGCCTCAGACATTGGCTAAACTCGTGTTCTTGAAAGTGAACTCAAAGATACTGTAGCCGTAGGCAGTGGCACTGCATGGCAGATATAGGCACAAGACATGAGCACTGTTTTATTTTGTTTAAAATGCACAAGGTGACAAAAACGAATAGCCTATAGCCTACTTTATTGCTAAATGCAATAATAGGCCTGCCTAAAGTGAATGGCCCAAAGTTAGCAGCATTGCAGCGATGCTATCATTATTTTTTTATTTCATACATAACAATGTAGCATTCTGTTTTAGATTTTATACATTTATATAAATGTAGCCTATATCCAACAGCACTTTTATATTGGTTGATTTTATTCGAGCTTTTCAAAGGCTATAGGAAACTTGCACATTGAGTATTTCGTTTGTGTTTTACTGTGAGACACTTTGTAGACAGTTATGTCGAGTTATATTTTTATTTTCATAGGCATATTAGCCATGTGATTTCCTGAGTTCGTTTTATAACAAGCCTGTTGCATTAATTGTCTTCAGTGGCTAAGCCAAGGCCTTATAGGCCTATTACGGCCTCCTCTGAGGCTCCGACGTCCTTTAAAGAATGTCATATTCTTAATTTTGTATCTGTCTTATGCCCTGTCAGTGATATGTTCTACCTCAGATTGATTGGTTGATTTAATACTTTATTAACAGTATGCAAAAAGGTATAGGCCTACAGTGTAATTCAATTAGCTAAACGGATAATACAAGCTATATATGCCCAGAGGGCTGTGCATAATTATAAAAAAAAATGTGTGGTTCTGTCACTGGCGTTGAACGTCTTGGTTGCGGCATGGTGCCCGCTGGTGCAGTGGTAAATAAAAGAAATACCATACTTCGGTTGATACATTTAAACTGGGTCTGTTTTCATTATTCTATGATATTTGAAATAACGAAATCAAGCAAATTTACATCATGCTCCAAAAAATCAGATTTCCTGAAGGCCTTCGTTTCAGACCGCATGTTGCTGCATGTTGCTGCATGTTGCTGCATGTTGCTGCGGTCTGAAACAAAGGCCTTCAGGAAATCCGATGTGTTTAATTAGCCAATTTCAGGAAAACAGCACTTTCTTTTATTCCCCCCCCCCCCCCGTAATATTTTTCTGCTGAGTGGGGTGGAGTGCGGATGAAGGTGAGCGCTGAGAGAGCGTAGAGCAGCGTGGGGGCGGGATCAACATGAGCGAATGAGAGCGGAACTAAGCCGTCCAGAGCGAAAAGAGGATTTCTTGGCCGCTCCGCGCCGCTCACATGCTCTGACCCCTATCACTACTCAGCCCCCTATCCCTACTCAACCACCTATCACTACTCAGCCCCCTATCACTACTCAGCCCCCTATCACTACTCAACCCCCTATCACTACTCAACCCCCTATCACTACTCAGCCCCCTATCACTACTCAGCCCCCTATCCCTACTCAGCCCCCTATCCCTACTCAACCCCCTATCACTACTCAACCCCCTATCTCTACTCAACCCTCTATCCCTACTCAGCCCCCTATCCCTACTCAACCCCCTATCACTACTCAGCCCCCTATCCCTACTCAGCCCCCTATCCCTACTCAACCCCCTATCCCTACTCAACCCCCTATCACTACTCAACCACCTATCACTACTCAACCCCCTATCCCTACTCAGCCCCCTATCACTACTCAACCCCCTATCCCTACTCAACCACCTATCCCTACTCAACCCCCTATCACTACTCAACCACCTATCACTACTCAACCCCCTATCACTACTCAACCCCCTATCACTACTCAGCCCCCTATCCCTACTCAGCCCCCTATCACTACTCAGCCCCCTATCACTACTCAGCCCCCTATCACTACTCAGCCCCCTATCACTACTCAGCCCCCTATCCCTACTCAGCCCCCTATCACTACTCAACCCCCTATCACTACTCAACCCCCTATCACTACTCAGCCCCCTATCACTACTCAGCCCCCTATCCCTACTCAGCCCCCTATCTCTACTCAACCCCCTATCTCTACTCAACCCCCTATCACTACTCAGCCCCCTATCACTACTCAACCCCTATCCCTACTCAACCCCTATCTCTACTCAACCCCCTATCTCTACTCAACCCCCTATCTCTACTCAACCCCCTATCTCTACTCAACCCCCTATCTCTACTCAGCCCCCTATCACTACTCAACCCCCTATCTCTACTCAACCCCCTATCTCTACTCAACCCCCTATCTCTACTCAACCCCCTATCTCTACTCAACCCCCTATCTCTACTCAACCCCTATCTCTACTCAACCCCCTATCTCTACTCAACCCCCTATCTCTACTCAGCCCCTATCTCTACTCAACCCCCTATCTCTACTCAACCCCTATCTCTACTCAACCCCCTATCTCTACTCAACCCCTATCTCTACTCAACCCCCTATCTCTACTCAACCCCCTATCTCTACTCAGCCCCTATCTCTACTCAACCCCCTATCTCTACTCAGCCCCTATCTCTACTCAACCCCTATCTCTACTCAACCCCTATCTCTACTCAACCCCCTACCTCTACTCAACCCCCTATCTCTACTCAACCCCCTATCTCTACTCAACCCCCTATCTCTACTCAACCCCCTATCTCTACTCAACCCCCTATCTCTACTCAACCCCCTATCTCTACTCAGCCCCTATCTCTACTCAACCCCCTATCCCTACTCAGCCCCCTATCACTACTCAACCCCTATCCCTACTCAACCCCCTATCTCTACTCAACCCCCTATCTCTACTCAACCCCCTATCTCTACTCAGCCCCTATCTCTACTCAGCCCCCTATCACTACTCAACCCCCTATCTCTACTCAACCCCCTATCTCTACTCAACCCCCTATCTCTACTCAACCCCCTATCTCTACTCAACCCCCTATCTCTACTCAACCCCTATCTCTACTCAACCCCCTATCTCTACTCAACCCCCTATCTCTACTCAGCCCCTATCTCTACTCAACCCCCTATCTCTACTCAACCCCTATCTCTACTCAACCCCCTATCTCTACTCAACCCCTATCTCTACTCAACCCCCTATCTCTACTCAACCCCCTATCTCTACTCAGCCCCTATCTCTACTCAACCCCCTATCTCTACTCAGCCCCTATCTCTACTCAACCCCTATCTCTACTCAACCCCTATCTCTACTCAACCCCCTATCTCTACTCAACCCCCTATCTCTACTCAACCCCCTATCTCTACTCAGCCCCTATATCTACTCAACCCCCTATCTCTACTCAACCCCCTATCTCTACTCAACCCCCTATCTCTACTCAACCCCTATCTCTACTCAACCCCCTATCTCTACTCAACCCCCTATCTCTACTCAACCCCCTATCTCTACTCAACCCCCTATCCCTACTCAACCCCTATCTCTACTCAACCCCCTATCTCTACTCAACCCCCTATCTCTACTCAGCCCCTATCTCTACTCAACCCCCTATCACTACTCAACCCCCTATCTCTACTCAACCCCCTATCCCTACTCAGCCCCCTATCACTACTCAACCCCTATCCCTACTCAGCCCCCTATCTCTACTCAACCCCCTATCTCTACTCAACCCCCTATCCCTACTCAACCCCTATCTCTACTCAACCCCCTATCTCTACTCAACCCCCTATCTCTACTCAGCCCCTATCTCTACTCAACCCCCTATCTCTACTCAACCCCCTATCTCTACTCAACCCCCTATCCCTACTCAGCCCCCTATCACTACTCAACCCCCTATCTCTACTCAAC
>NW_028171841.1:22500-42500 GCF_963971535.1 Notolepis coatsorum
GGGTGTAGTACAGTGTTCTTGGTGGGTGTAGTACAGTATTCTTGGTGGGTGTAGAACACAGTGTTCTTGGTGGGTGTAGCACACAGTGTTATTGGTGGGTGTAGTACAGTGTTCTTGGTGGGTGTAGAACACAGTGTTCTTGGTGGGTGTAGCACACAGTATTATTGGTGGGTGTAGTACAGTGTTCTTGGTGGGTGTAGTACAGTATTCTTGGTGGGTGTAGAACACAGTGTTCTTGGTGGGTGTAGTACAGTGTTCTTGGTGGGTGTAGTACAGTATTCTTGGTGGGTGTAGTACAGTGTTCTTGGTGGGTGTAGCACATTTAAACAATTAAAATCAAGTCCTTCCCTGCCTGGCTACCTCAGACCCAAGAGGAAAGACCTTTAGAAACTGGGTAAGTGGCGTTCCTGGCTCCACAAAGCACATATTATTGATTAATCAAAGCTAATTCATTGCTTGTGTCCCCTGTGTGATATCACCAAGGGCAATTATTCTGAACAGCTTGTTTAGGCTTGTTAGTCCTAAGACTTCAAAGCGGTCCAAGCGGCAAGGAGCGCCGATGTCCCTGAGCGGTGGGGACATGTCCTGGGAGTCCTGACTATGGACAACCCAATATAGCAGGGATATATAACTGGATATATAGCAGGGATATATAGATATATAGCTGGGATATAGCTGGGATATATAGCTGGATATATAGCTGGGATATATAGCTGGGATATATAGCTGGGATATATAGATATATAGCTGGGATATACAGTTGAACTTCTCTGCTCACATCGCAGCGACAACCAGAACCTGCAGATTCCTCCTGAGCAACGTCAGAAGGATCCGCCCCTTCCTGACAAAAGGAGCCACCCAACTCCTCGTCCAATCAACAGTCATCTCCCGCCTCGACTACTGCAACGCACTGCTAGCTGGCCTCCCGGCCACTGCCACCAAGCCTCTTCAACTCATTCAGAACGCAGCGGCCCGCCTGATCTCAAACCTACCAAAGTCGGCCCATGTCACCCCACTTCTTAGGGACCTGCACTGGCTCCCCATTGCTGCACGAATCCGCTTCAAGGCCCTCGACCTAGCATACTGTGCGGCAAAGGGAACCGCTCCCGCCTACCTCCGGTCAATGGTCTCTAACTACACACCCTCAAGACCCCTACGCTCTGCATCTTCTGGCCGCCTCAGACCCACTCCTATCCAAGCTCCGGGAGGGTCATCAAAGAGAAGTCGCCTATTCTCAGTCCTTGGCCCACAATGGTGGAATGAACTACCCACCCCAGATAGGACAGCAGAAACCCGTCCAATCTTTCGCCGTCGACTAAAGACGCACTTCTTCAACCATTATCTGAAATTTAAAAAAAATTCAAAAAAAGAAAATCTAACCCTAACTACCCATACTGTCATGCACTTGTCCTGATAAACTAACCTACACTGTAGCACGCAACACGTTGATGAACAAACTCAGCTGATAGAGTTGTACCCTTCCTGATGACTTCTCATACAGAACTTGTACAGTAAGTCGCTTTGGATAAAAGCGTCAGCTAAATGACTAAATGTAAATGTATATATAGCTGGGATATAGCAGGGCTATATAGCTGGGATATAATGATATTAGTCTGGATAACGATGCATGTTACCTATTTGTTTACTGCTGACTATGAATTGTTTCCACTGGGAATGCTCACAGTATTCTGTTTCTTCATGCTATAGACATGGCCACAGGCTATTGGTAATAAGGATACATACATACATAAAAAAACATCTTATGACTGAAGCTTTGTTTTCAACCATTTTCTTCCTCCGGTAATTCACGCCCCCTAAATTGCTGTCAAAGACATACCAGGCAAAACACGTGATGCTGATCATACATGATACAGTATGTCCCCTTTATGGTTGTCACTCTGCATCGAAACACAACCGTTTGTCAGAATTCCTGTTGGTCCATTCAGAGTGTTGTGTCTCAGAGTGTTCAGAGTGGGTGCCGTGCAGCAGCAGTGAATTACATCAACGTAACTGACTGACCTGGCTGTTCAGCTGGCTGTTGCTCCACAAGGCCGAGGACAAGTCGTCTAACATAATGCAGACGGTCAGATCCACAACCTGCTGCCACCGATCCTCCTCTTCATCCTCCTTCAACATGTAACCCTGACACTCTTCATCCTCCTCTTCATCCTCCTCTTCATCCTCCTCTTCATCCTCCTTCAACATGTAACCCTGACACCCTTCATCCTCCTCTTCATCCTCCTTCAACATGTAACCCTGACACTCTTCATCCTCCTCTTCATCCTCCTTCAACATGTAACCCTGACACCCTTCATCCTCCTCTTCATCCTCCTTCAACATGTAACCCTGACACTCTTCATCCTCCTCTTCATCCTCCTTCAACATGTAACCCTGCCACTCTTCATCCTCCTCTTCATCCTCCTTCAACATGTAACCCTGACACTCTTCATCCTCCTCTTCATACTCCTTCAACATGTAACCCTGCCACTCTTCATCCTCCTCTTCATCTTCCTTCAACATGTAACCCTGACACTCTTCATCCTCCTTCAACATGTAACCATCACACTCTTCATCCTCCTTCAACATGTAACCATCACACTCTTCATCCTCCTTCAACATGTAACCCTGACACTCTTCATCCTCCTTCAACATGTAACCATCACACTCTTCATCCTCCTTCAACATGTAACCCTGACACTCTTCATCCTCCTTCAACATGTAACCCTGACACTCTTCATCCTCCTTCAACATGTAACCATCACACTCTTCATCCTCCTTCAACATGTAACCCTGACACTCTTCATCCTCCTTCAACATGTAACCCTGACACTCTTCATCCTCCTTCAACATGTAACCCTGACCCTCTTCATCCTCCTTCAACATGTAACCCTGACCCTCTTCATCCTCCTCTTCATCCTCATCTTCATCCTCCTTCAACATGTAACCCTGACCCTCTTCATCCTCCTCTTCATCCTCCTTCAACATGTAACCCTGACCCTCTTCATCCTCATCTTCATCCTCATCTTCATCCTCCTTCAACATGTAACCCTGACCCTCTTCATCCTCCTCTTCATCATCATCTTCATCCTCCTTCAACATGTAACCCTGACCCTCTTCGTCCTCCTCTTCATCATCCTCTTCATCATCCTTCAACATGTAACCCTGACCCTCTTCATCCTCCTCTTCGTCCTCCTCTTCATCATCCTTCAACATGTAACCCTGACCCTCTTCATCACACTCTTCATCATCCTTCAACATGTAACCCTGACACTCTTCATCCTCCTCTTCATCCTCCTCTTCGTCCTCCTCTTCATCCTCCTCCTCTTCATCATCCTTCAACATGTAACCCTGACCCTCTTCATCCTCCTCTTCATCCTCCTCTTCATCATCCTTCAACATGTAACCCTGACCCTCTTCATCCTCCTCTTCATCCTTCTCTTCATCATCCTTCAACATGTAACCCTCACACTCTTCATCCTCCTTCAACATGTAACCATCCTCCTCTTCATCCTCCTTCAACATGTAACCATCACACTCTTCATCATCCTTCAACATGTAACCCTGACCCTCTTCGTCCTCCTCTTCATCCTCCTTCAACATGTAACCATCACACTCTTCATCATCCTTCAACATGTAACCCTGACCCTCTTCGTCCTCCTCTTCATCCTCATCTTCATCATCCTTCAACATGTAACCCTGACCCTCTTCATCCTCCTCTTCATCTTCATCATCCTTCAACATGTAACCCTCTACACTCCTTGTTGGTCCCATCTGGTCCTGAACCGTCCAAATCCCTCTGAAATGCTGCACTCTGTTCCAGTGGAACCAGGAACGCTCTTCATTTCAGACACGCTGCATTGCACCGCATAATATATACAATCACACCCCCTCAAGGCTCTGTCCCCCACCCACTGCTGTTTGGCCTGGCAGCTCTACACCCCCTCAAGGCTCTGTCCCCCACCCACTGCTGTTTGGCCTGGCAGCTCTACACCCCCTCAAGGCTCTGTCCACCACCCACTGGTGTTTGGCCTGGCAGCTCTACACCCCCTCAAGGCTCTGTCCACCACCCACTGGTGTTTGGCCTGGCAGCTCTACACCCCCTCAAGGCTCTGTCCACCACCCACTGGTGTTTGGCCTGGCAGCTCTACACCCCCTCAAGGCTCTGTCCACCACCCACTGCTGTTTGGCCTGGCAGCTCTACACCCCCTCAAGGCTCTGTCCACCACCCACTGCTGTTTGGCCTGGCAGCTCTACACCCCCTCAAGGCTCTGTCCACCACCCACTGCTGTTTGGCCTGGCAGCTCTACACCCCCTCAAGGCTCTGTCCACCACCCACTGCTGTTTGGCCTGGCAGCTCTACACCCCCTCAAGGCTCTGTCCACCACCCACTGCTGTTTGGCCTGGCAGCTCTACGGGACGAAGATGCTTGAAGGAATCGCTCTGGAGTGCCGGCTGTTGCTGCTGTGGCTGCCAGGCAACTACTGAAAAACTATCAAGCAAGGCAACTCTTTTCTAGCACCGGCTGCTCTGAGCACTCACACCATGGGGAGATCACCGGCTGCTCTGAGCACTCACACCATGGGGAGATCACCGGCTGCTCTGAGCACTCACACCATGGGGAGATCACCGGCTGCTCTGAGCACTCACACCATGGGGAGATCACCGGCTGCTCTGAGCACTCACACCATGGGGAGATCACCGGCTGCTCTGAGCACTCACACCATGGGGAGATCACCGGCTGCTCTGAGCACTCACACCATGGGGAGATCACCGGCTGCTCTGAGCACTCACACCATGGGGAGATCACCGGCTGCTCTGAGCACTCACACCATGGGGAGATCACCGGCTGCTCTGAGCACTCACACCATGGGGAGATCACTGGCTGCTCTGAGCACTCACACCATGGGGAGATCACCGGCTGCTCTGAGCACTCACACCATGGGGAGATCACCGGCTGCTCTGAGCACTCACACCATGGGGAGATCACCGGCTGCTCTGAGCACTCACACCATGGGGAGATCACCGGCTGCTCTGAGCACTCACACCATGGGGAGATCACCGGCTGCTCTGAGCACTCACACCATGGGGAGATCACCGGCTGCTCTGAGCACTCACACCATGGGGAGATCTGGGGGCATTAAGGGAAGAACACCCGGTCGTTTCCTTCCCCTTGAAGATAACGAGAAAAGGAAGCCAGTGTTGGAAGGACATGCGGTGAATTACTCATCTCATCCATTTTCCATTAGAAAATAAAATAGAGTTGGCGGCTGGGTGGCGTAGCGGAGATTGCGCGTGTCACCAATTGCAAGAGACTCCGGTCTCGACTCCCCGAGTCAGCGTTGCCTGCGGCTTGTGCCAGTCGTCATACTCATCTCAATTGGCAGAGGTAGCGGGTGGAAAGTTGATGGGTGGGGGATTGGACGTTGTGGACAGCGACCCCTACAGGTCGGTTGGATGACGCCTGTACAGCAGAGACAGGAAGTATCGGGGGCAGCGTGAGCCTCCCACGCGTTACTCCTCTGACGCCACTGAGAGTCCGCGCTGTCTGGTGAAAAGATGCGACAGGCTGCCTCCTCGTGTACCGGAGGGGACACGTGATGCAAGGCTTCTATCATCACTACAACCAGCCAGTGGGGGGCATAGTCTAGCAACGTTCAAGACAGGGGAGGGGAGAATTGGCGATACGAAATTGGGATACAAAAAAAAAAAAAAAGTGGATAAAAAAAAAGAAAAGAAAATAGAAATCCGTTTAGGTCACGGCGACGTGGCCACCTTCTATTTTTCAGTCGTTACACAACAGACCGCCGACGGTCTAAAGACACAGATACATCCTCCCCAAATTGCCAAGGTCACCACACCAACAGGTAAGGTCACCACACCAACAGGTAAGGTCACCACACCAACAGGTAAGGTCACCACACCAACAGGTAAGGTCACCACCCCAACAGGTAAGGTCACCACACCAACAGGTAAGGTCACCACACCAACAGGTAAGGTCACCACAGCAACAGGTAAGGTCACCACACCAACAGGTAAGGTCACCACACCAACAGGTAAGGTCACCACACCAACAGGTAAGGTCACCACACCAACAGGTAAGGTCACCACACCAACAGGTAAGGTCACCAACACCAACAGGTAAGGTCACCACACCAACAGGTAAGGTCACCACACCACGTAAACGTGTCTAAGCTGAAGGCCGTCTTCAGCGTTTCTCTTGGCAGACGATGTGTGAACTCGGTCTCTAACTGAATCCTACTGATCAGCAGCTTTGTAATGAACTCATGACCTGATTCCTAATAACCATCCGTTTCAACCAAGATTCTTTTGTTTCACTTTATGCTCCACCAGTCAGCGGTTTGACCTGTAGGTTAAAAAGCCGCCACGTACATTAGAAGAACTTTGCTGCCACAATGTAGTCGCTTTTCAAAATTGTACATTTTAACGTGAATTCTGATAACAAACGAAGAAAAGAACAAAATACTTGGTGTTCTGATATGTCTTGGTGTTGTGTTGGTGCTGTATTGGTGTTGTCTTGGTGCTCTGATATGTCTTGGTGACTCCAGCCACCCAAACAACTGCCTCTTTGAACTTCTGCGGTCAGGCAAGCGATACCGAAGTCTCATGGCGAGCACAGAAAGACTCAGAAGAAGCTTCTATCCCCAGGCCATCAGGTTGCTCAACGAACAATAACACTACTGTATGCAACAACCATCAAATGCACTCACAACACACACATCCACACGCACACACTCACTTTAAACAATCAACCCACTGCAGTGCAGCACCCACTCTCCACACTTTAGAACACCTAAACACACTTTAGATTTATTGGTAAAGGATTTGCACTACAACCCATACCTCAGTACACCTTACTGTAAATTGTACCTAAATTGTACCTCATCCCATTTCTGCTTTGCACTATATAGTATATTGTATATTAGTATATTGCATAGTATATTGTATATTGTATGGTAACTCAGTTACTTCTATTCTGCATCGAACATTGTACATATGTATATACTGAACACTGTGTCTACGTACGTGACTTCTATTTTTACTTCTATTTTTACATGCTATACTATTTTATTTCATACTTATCTTTTGTCTAGCACAGTCTCTGGAGCGTAACAGAAAGAAGCATTTTGTATAAAAGTATTCTGTACTTCTGTATGACAACTATTAAAGAAACTTAAACTTGAAACTTGTGTTGTCTTGGTGTTGTCTTGGTGTTCTGACCTGTCTTGGTATTTCCTCCCTTGTATCGGATCCTCTGAATGGCATCGAGCAGAGACTCCTTGTTGCCATGGGAACTCAGCTGGAACTCTGTACGGGCGTCATCACTGAACTGGGCTATGGCCACCTGGAGAGAGAGAGATAGAGAGAGAGAGAGAGAGAGAGCGAGAGAGAGAGAGAGAGAGAGAGAGAGAGAGAGAGAGAGAGAGAGAGAGAGAGAGAGAGAGAGAGAGAGAGAGAGAGAGAGAGCGAGAGAGAGAGAGAAAGAAAGAAAGAAAGAAAGAAAGAAAGAAAGAAAGAAAGAAAGAAAGAAAGAAAGAAAGAAAGAAAGAAAGAAAGAAAGAAAGAAAGAAAGAAAGAAAGAAAGAAAGAAAGAAAGAAAGAAAGAAAGAAAGAAAGAATGAGAGAGAAGTTAGAAGAGGTTTCAAGGTAAAACGCTCAATCACCATGCTCTCCAAAACAAAGAACGTAGCTTAGTAACTTGAATAAATGATGGACTCACATGAGACTGTTGGTCAAAAAGCAGAGTTATGGTTATGATATTGTATAATACAGTATATAGCCAAGAGCCTTAGCATTGGCACACAGTGAGCTTGAGCGAATATCTTTGCTGTTGACAGACAAATGGATTCACATGAACCCTTTCACTACCTTCTGTGGTGCGGTAGTGAAAGGTTAACCTTCTGTAGTGTGGTAGTGAAAGGATAACCTTCTGTAGTGTGGTAGTGAAAGGTTAACCTTCTGTAGTGTGGTAGTGAAAGGTTAACCTTCTATAGTGTGGTAGTGAAAGGTTAACCTTCTGTAGTGTGGTAGTGAAAGGTTAACCTTCTGTAGTGTGGTAGTGAAAAGTTAACCTTCTGTAGTGTGGTAGTGAAATGGTTAACCTTCTGTAGTGTGGTAGTGAAAGGTTAGCCTTCTGTAGTGTGGTAGTGAAAGGTTAACCTTCTGTAGTGTGGTAGTGAAAGGTTAACCTTCTGTAGTGTGGTAGTGAAAGGGTTAACCGTCTGTAGTGTGGTAGTGAAAGGGTTAACCTTCTGTAGTGTGGTAGTGAAAGGTTAACCGTCTGTAGTGTGGTAGTGAAAAGGTTAACCATCTGTAGTGTGGTAGTGAAAGGGTTAACCTTCTGTAGTGTGGTAGTGAAAGAGTTCAAAGATGAATAAAGGCTACATTGATCCATCACAAATAAAGTGATGGTAGGTACTTTGGTCCGTTGGTTTGTTTTTAAATTTAAAAACAATCATTGCAGAAACAACAGCTAATGGGTGGCGACGTATTGTAAGTTCTCTATAATTATGCTGAGATCTTTTGGTGATTATGAGCGGCTGAGTAGGAATTAAAATCAGGAGACAAAGTCCAATCGGTGGTTTTTATTGGCTGAAACACACAGGGAGGAAAAACAGTCCTATAGAGTCCAAAGCCCTCCACGGGGAATGGCTGCTGAATGACAAACACCCATGGCATTATATACTCTTGCAAGTTCCAAATTGAGGGATTGACCGGCTGGTTTGATGACTGATGATCTGACAGATTTGGCCCATAAGGTCTAAATCCAACGTTGTGTTATCTGAGATGGTGCCAACGTGTCATGGCAACATTCTGCTGACCAGAGCAGACTTTTAGTCTCTGATGTGAACGTGGGGGAAATGACAAAGGAGGATGGTTTTGTAATAAAGGATTGTGATTAGGATTGTGGATTCAAGATTGATTCATCTATCAGTTTTAGGTGTTAATCTTATAGGGAGGATGATTTATTAGCTAACATACAGCATGGCTTTCTGCTATTTGTAAAGTCAGTTCTGACCAGGCAAACCTGTGACCAAGCACAGGTCATCAGGTCAACGTATTCCTGGGTGCATGGCCTGGCTTGGTCACTGATGCACCTTCCAGAGTGCGGGAGATTATGCTCTCACCAGAGGAGCTGGATGTAAGGATCTGTAATCCTTCAGTGGACTATTAATGAATATACATTACAGTATCCATCACTTCCAAAAGTTCATCCCCTCCCAACCTCTCTGTCCATCAAAGCAGACACGAATCTGGCGGAGACAGACTCAACCCCCGTCCAAACAGACTCAGCCCAACCAGACTCAGCCCAACCAGACTCAGCCCCGTCCAACCAGACTCAGCCCCGTCCAACCAGACTCAGCCCCTGCCAACCAGACTCAGCCCCGTCCAACCAGACTCAGCCCCTGCCAACCAGACTCAGCCCCGTCCAACCAGACTCAGCCCCTGCCAACCAGACTCAGCCCCTGCCAACCAGACTCAGCCCCTGCCAACCAGACTCAGCCCCTGCCAACCCACGGATATTCCTCATCGAAACCTAATTAAGAACAGAGTCAGTCAGACAGACGGACAGAATGGATCAATGTCTAAGAGCCAAGAATGGTGGCAAATGGCTGCATTTATATATTGTTCCTCACATTTTTACCCATTCACTCACACATTCACACACCGATGGCGGACGCGACCATGCAAGGTGCCGACCTGCTCAACGGGAGCAATTAGAGGTTAAGTGTCTTGCTCAAGGACACTTCGACATGCTACCCGGGAGGAGCGGGAATCAAACCTGGGAACCTCCAGATTACCAGGCGACTGCTCCTGAGCCACTGTCACCCCTGTCGCCCCAACCCAGTGTGGAGCTCTGATATTGCATCTTTATTTGCCTCCATGTTCAACCAGGAAATGAAGAGGCCCACATCCCCTCACTATCCAAATAGGTTTTGACTCAACACTCAACACCCCACAAATCAAACCCATAATCATTCTAATCATCCTCGTTCAAAAAGGCCATCAGCCGTCCTCACACCCGGCCCTGGTGTTGTTGTCGTTGGCTTGGGCTTGTTCACCAGCCAGCGCCGCCAGTGGTCTCTGCTCTACCGCCAATCATCTGGTGCTGCTGTCGTGTGCAGCCAATGCTTTGCTGTGGGTCGGCCTGTTGCCAGCTGTTTAAAGGGAAAGTCCACTCTGAAATAGAATTCACATCCGGGGCGACAGTGGCTCAGGAGGTAGAGCGGTCGTCTTGTAATCTGAAGGTTCCCGGTTCGACTCCTCCTGGAGAAAGACACTTAACCCCTAACTGCTTCTGATGTGCAGGTTGGCACCTTGCATGGATGCCTCTGCCGTCGGTGAGTGAATGTGTGAGTGAATGGGTCAAATGTGAGTAACAAATTGCGAAGCGCTTTGGAGAAAAGCTGTTATATAAAATGCAGTCCATTATTTCTATAATACTGTGCAGCTCCCTTTCAATTTGTGATTATGAACAAGTTTCTTCTCAAGCTTAACCCTTTCACTACCACACTACCAAAGGGTTAACCTTTTCACTAGCGACAATACAGAAGGTTAACCGTCTGTAGTGTGGTAGTGAAAGGGTTAACCTTCTGTAGTGTGGTAGTGAAAGGTTAACCTTCTGTAGTGTGGTAGTGAAAGGGTTAACCTTCTGTAGTGTGGTAGTGAAAGGTTAACCTTCTGTAGTGTGGTAGTGAAAGGGTTAACCTTCTGTAGTGTGGTAGTGAGAACGGGTTAACCTTCTGTAGTGTGGTAGTGAAAGGGTTAACCTTCTGTAGTGTGGTAGTGAGAACGGGTTAACCTTCTGTAGTGTGGTAGTGAAAGGGTTAACGCCAGAGAGACGAGACTCTATTGATGATGTCATCAAGAGACAAATCCTGGAGCTGCTCATGTAGTGATTGGTGGAACGACTGCTAGGACACTATGCTCGTAGCCATGGTGATTTTACTGCGTCATTTTCTGATTCAGGCCTACATTTATATAAAACTCACTTGGATGTAATATCTTAATAACAAAATTATCTACACGTCCACAAGACCAGTCACTCGTTTATTATGTCAATGGACCAACTGTCACTTGATGACATCACACATCTAAGTCTCGGTCTCCAGCTTAGGGAGGCCTAAATTTCAGAGGTCGTTGGAACGCCACAATGTTATATAGCGTATTGGTTCCCACTCTGCTCACTATTGGAACATTCCCCGTCGCCTACTGTGACCTTGAAAACTTTCAGCCACAATGCACCTGTCTGGCCACGCCCACATCTGCCCGTGGATATAAGCGAGGGGTGTGGCCGTACTCCTGCTCCTCCCTTTTCTTTCACCTCACGGAAGTCCGTGGCTACATGCACACTACGCAGCGCTGAAAGTTAGTTAGTTAGTTAGATTAGTCATTTATGTTGCTGTCTTTTTCTTTTTGCCCTTTAAAGAAAAAGTTAAGATGACATCGCCACCGACCTCCTCTGTGGGCCGCGGAGGTTCCCTGACTCCCCTTTCGTGGTGAGAGGGTGAGCTTCAGCGGCGCTCAGAGCTGGGTGCGTACCGCCAGAGACCGCTGAGCGCCCCTCTTCAGTGAGAGGCCCTCCTACTCCGGTGTCCCCTCCGCGTGTAGCATAATGACAAGCAAGCAGTGCAAAAATGCGGAAGCATTCGTCACCACACGCCACTACGGTAAAGCGCCTTTCTTTTCAGGCCCGCTTTGGGAGCTGTCGCGCGGAAATAGGCTGTCTATTGCCATTCTCTTTGACAAACTCTAACCTTAACCAGCTCCTTAACAGCGCCTAAACTTAACCGTTCTAACCTTAACCAACTCCGAAACAATGCCTAACCTTAACCTTAACCTTAACCATGCCTAACCTTAACCGGCGAAAGAATACACGTTAAAGAAAAATCACGTTAAAAAAAAAATATTTGATGGGATTCGAACTCGCCAGCAAACGAGCCGTAGGATCCACAGCCATGCAGTCTTGCCAATTGAGCTATTTCTGGATACTGAATAAGGGGCGGTGACTTATATATATTGAGCTCCGCTCGTGTCGAACCAAGGCGGGATCTCATGCGCATGCGCGGGCACCTCGCGCGAGCACGCCGGCGCACGCACGCACCTGAGCGAGCACGCCGCCGCCGGTGCACGCACCTGGGCGCTGGGCGAAGGAAAATGAAAGGCGCATTACCGCACGCCACTACGGTAGAATGCTTCCGCATTCTTGCACTGCTTGCTTGACATTAAGGAACAGGCGTCCCCTCCGGGGTTGACTTACGGCGCAAGCCCCCCGCCGCTGCTTGCTCCCGTCATTCGGTGAGCAGCTGTGGCTGGTGGTCGGGTGGTTCCACCAGCACTTCCTTCTCCCAGCCTCCGCCGTTCGCTATGGCAAACGGCGCCGAGTATGGTGCCGCTCAGAAGCCGTCGAGCCCCTCCCTCGTGAGAGAGGTAGCTCCGGCGTCAACATCAAATGGACCCCCGACAGGAGAGGGGGCGCGGTCTCTCTGATGGCAGACGAGTGCGGCACAAACACTCCGCCTGCTTGCTCCCGCCGTTGCTAAGAAGCCGGTGGTAAAACAGGCGGGCCAGCGGGGTTCAAGTCCCCCGGTCTCGGCGGAAAATGCTGAAGCCTGACGTCCCCTACCAGCACATCACAGATGTTGCATGGGTGGAAAAAGAGCGGCGCGGGATGTAAACATGGGGAGAGACGCTGCGGTGGAGCTCACCTCGAGGGTAAAAGCACCACGCCCGGCAGCAGGTAAGAAGCGGGGTCATGCCCCTTCTTCCTTCTTCTCTCTCTCTCCCTCTATTCTGCCCTCGAAATACCATACGTTAAATAAGAAGGCCCCTCTAAAGGATGACGAGTTTTTGTTTGTAACGTGCGTGTGTTTATTCACTGTGTATTTTGAGGTAGCTCTCGTATTAAATGAGTAATGAGGGCCCGTTGTTTTCTGTTGTAACAGCCAAAAATTACCAGTGGCGTCGTCTTGTGTGTGGGAGAGTTGTGGGGTTCATTGAGAACACGCCTTTTTAACAGGCATAGACTCTGGATTCGCAATTGGTATTGCTATTTATGTTAGCAAGGTACATAGCACATAGCCAAGGGTTCTGCCCCTCTTCTTTCATTCAGTCTGTGTATTTTTTCACGTGATAATGTGAAAAGGCATGACGGACGACAAGTCGTTTCGGAGACGTGGGCCAGTGTTTTCACTTTACGTGGTTGAACCAGAGCCGTGAGTAAAACCGTCTTTTACACAGACGAGGTTAGTGGCTGTACATGGTCCTCTGTTAGGGTCTCCTCTGGCCCAGAGCAGGGTCCTCTGTTAGGGTCTCCTCTGGCCCAGAGCAGGGTCCTCTGTTAGGGTCTCCTCTGGCTCAGAGCAGGGTCCTCTGTTAGGGTCTCCTCTGGCTCAGAGCAGGGTCCTCTGGTAGGGTCTCCTCTGGCTCAGAGCAGGGTCCTCTGTTAGGGTCTCCTCTGGCCCAGAGCAGGGTCCTCTGGTAGGGTCTCCTCTGGCTCAGAGCAGGGTCCTCTGTTAGGGTCTCCTCTGGCAGACTCAGCTTCTTCCCCCAGGCCATCAGAATACACAATACTGATTTCTCCACATACAAGCACACACACACACTACACATCCTCACTTACACTCTCTCACACACCCTACATACATAATACACTACAAAAAGGTCACTTTAAAAACGACTTTTTGCAATATTCGGAACCCACTGTATATTTGTATATTATTGTAACTTATTACCTTTTACTTCTTACGTTTAGCATTGTTTACGTTTAGCAATCTATTTTTTATTTGATTTATTTGTCTTTTTTGCACAATCTAGGCGGGCATGGCCACATACTGTACATTTCACTACATGTTTTGTGTATGTGTATGTGACAAATAAAACTCTTGAATCTTGAATCTTGAAAAAGACCCTGATTGGTTGTGTTAAGATTCAGGCTGATGTCACAGAGATGGGATTATTTTCTCTTAGAGCTTTAGATTCATTGGTTCAGCTGTAAAGAGACTTTCACCAAATATTACCTAAATGGTTCTTTAAAAAAGAAATTGCCTACCCCATCTTTCAGTGTAGAATCTCCCATTTCCTTTTCATATTGTGGGAATATTTCATATTGAAAATGACTCTACGTGTGTCGGTTCCAGACTGAACAGCGGAGCCAGGCAACGTGCAATTCGTCTTGAGTGTCAGGCTACCGAGGTCTGGGGCCTCATCCAGAGCAGTCTGTCATGTGAACCTCCTCTCTGCCTCTCAGAACAAACATCATCCCAGATCCTCTCCGCCCGAGTGTCGGGACACATCTGGAGCTAAGGAGTATCTCTCACATGTCTCCTTGTTTCCTACCCTCTCTCCTCTCTCCTTGTTTCCTGCCCTCTCTCCTCTCTCCTCTCTCCTTGTTTCCTGCCCTCTCTCCTCTCTCCTCTCTCCTTGTTTCCTGCCCTCTCTCCTCTCTCCTTGTTTCCTCTCCTCTCTCCTCTCTCCTCTCTCCTTGTTTCCTGCCCTCTCTCCTCTCTCCTCTCTCCTTGTTTCCTGCCCTCTCTCCTCTCTCCTCTCTCCTTGTTTCCTGCCCTCTCTCCTCTCTCCTTGTTTCCTCTCCTCTCTCCTCTCTCCTTGTTTCCTGCCCTCTCTCCTCTCTCCTTGTTTCCTGCCCTCTCTCCTCTCATGTCTCCTTGTTTCCTGCCCTCTCTCCTCTCTCCTTGTTTCCTGCCCTCTCTCCTCTCATGTCTCCTTGTTTCCTGCCCTCTCTCCTCTCTCCTTGTTTCCTGCCCTCTCTCCTCTCTCATGTCTCCTTGTTTCCTGCCCTCTCTCCTCTCTCATGTCTCCTTGTTTCCTACCCTCTCTCCTCTCTCCTTGTTTCCTCTCCTCTCTCCTCTCTCCTCTCTCCTTGTTGCCTGCCCTCTCTCCTCTCTCCTCTCACATGTCTCCTTGTTTCCTACCCTCTCTCCTCTCTCCTTGTTTCCTCTCCTCTCTCCTCTCTCCTCTCTCCTTGTTGCCTGCCCTCTCTCCTCTCTCCTCTCTCATGTCTCCTTGTTTCCTGCCCTCTCTCCTCTCTCCTCTCTCCTCTCTCATGTCTCCTCTCTCCTCTCTCCTCTCTCCTCTCTCCTTGTTTCCTGCCCTCTCTCCTCTCTCCTCTCTCCTTGTTTCCTGCCCTCTCTCCTCTCTCATGTCTCCTTGTTTCCTGCCCTCTCTCCTCTCTCCTCTCTCCTTGTTTCTTGCCCTCTCTCCTCTCTCCTCTCTCCTTGTTTCCTACCCTCTCTCCTCTCTCATGTCTCCTTGTTTCCTTCCCTCTCTCCTCTCTCCTCTCTCCTTGTTTCCTGCCCTCTCTCCTCTCTCATCTCTCCTTGTTTCCTGCCCTCTCTCCTCTCTCATGTCTCCTTGTTTCCTGCCCTCTCTCCTCACATGTCTCCTTGCTGCCTGCCCTCTCTCCTCTCTCCTCTCTCATGTCTCCTTGTTTCCTGCCCTCTCTCCTCTCTCCTCACATGTCTCCTTGTTTCCTGCCCTCTCTCCTCTCTCCTCTCTCCTTGTTTCCTACCCTCTCTCCTCTCTCATGTCTCCTTGTTTCCTTCCCTCTCTCCTCTCTCCTCTCTCCTTGTTTCCTGCCCTCTCTCCTCTCTCCTCTCTCCTTGTTTCCTGCCCTCTCTCCTCTCTCCTCTCTCCTTGTTTCCTGCCCTCTCTCCTCTCTCATCTCTCCTTGTTTCCTGCCCTCTCTCCTCTCTCATGTCTCCTTGTTTCCTGCCCTCTCTCCTCACATGTCTCCTTGCTGCCTGCCCTCTCTCCTCTCTCCTCTCTCATGTCTCCTTGTTTCCTACGCTCTCTCCTCTCTCCTCTCTCCTTGTTTCCTCTCCTCTCTCCTCTCTCCTCTCTCCTTGTTGCCTGCCCTCTCATACACCTCACCCGTGATACGACCTGTCTCCCTGTTATGTTACCCACCCCCAGTCTCAGTCTTAACCAAGTCAGGCTAGGACTCTATTTCCCATGAGCATCCATTCATCAGGAAGTAAGGGGGCATGGAGGAGGTAATGGCCGCCTCCGGCTCAAACCGTCCCCAGCTGTATATTGGCTCGTGACGAAGAGGCACTAATGAAGATGTATCTAGTCACTACAGTCTAGAGGCCATGGAGGATATAAACTAATACTCTCTGTCTCTCTCTCTCTCTCTCTCTCTCTCTCTCTCTCTCTCTCTCTCTCTCCTCTCTCTCTCTCTCTCTCTCTCTCTCTCAATTCAATTCAATTCAATTCAAATAGGCTTTATTGGCATGAAATATTAACATACTTATTGCCAAAGCAAGTTCAACATACAAACAATAACATATATATTAAGCAATAAAATACCATAATATTAGTAATAACAGTAAAGACAATCAACAAGAAACATATTAATTTACAAAATAGTCACTCAATCGGGTAGTCAGTTTTCAAGTGTGGCCACTCAGATACATTTACAGAGCTTGTTCTCTTATTGTGTGACAACCATCTACATATTTTGCAGCTAATGCTGTACACCAGTGGTGCCCAACCAGTCGATTGCGATCGACAGGTAGATCGCAGGCTGATTTCAAGTAGATCTCGATTAATAAAATTCGATTGTTGTTGCAAAATCAACTCTGCCTCTCCTTGTTAACTACAACAAGCAATGCTGTTTGTTATTTAAGATGAGGTCAGACTCTGCACTGATTTGTGTTCATTATGCTGCTTTTATAAAGCCTCAAATGACGGCTTACAATATACAATTTTGGCTGGTAGCTCTCGGCTAGGTGGTAAATTAAAAAGTAGATCTTGGTTCAAAAAAGGTTGGGCACCCCTGCTGTACACTGACTTTTCTCCCGACACATATATAACAGCTTTTGGTGATCAGGGAGATGGATAAACTGTGGATCAGTTTTATTTATTTTATCAAAGAAGACTTCTCTTAGATCCTTGTATTTCTCACAGTATAGTAGGAAGTGAGGTTCTGTCTCAACATCCCCCTGATGGCAAAGTGAACACAGCCTGGCCTCTCTGGGCAGCCAGTTTTCCCTGTGACGGCCTGTTTCTATGGCTAGGCTATGTCCACCCAGTCTGTACCGTGTCAATGTTTTTCTTAATTTTATCTCATTCACAGTGGTCAGGTATTCTGCCACCGTGTACTCTCTGTTTAGGGTTTTTGATTGATTGATTGAAAAGTTTATTAACAGATTGCAGAATGGGTACAGTACAGTACATCTCAATACATACAATTGTTAAGGGGATGCAGACCAGAGAAAGACTTTCGTCTTGTTTCCACCAGGGTCCCCCATTTTCAATTCATCATAACATATATGACATACATGACATACAGATAGACAGTACTGCTACATCTATACATTTATGACATATCAGATTTGCAAATACAGTACTGTTTGTGATACAAAAGTGTCCAGAAAAGGAGTGTATATACATTTGGCGTAGAAACTGTACATTGGAGGAGGTTGGTGGGGTTGGGTGGGTTGGGTGAGGGCTGTACATTGGAGGTGGGGGGGGGGGGTTGGGTAGGGGACACACACACATTTTACACTGTACATTGGAATGTTGACAAAGCCTTACTTGGTCATTTACTGTACAATTAGGTTAGGACATTTGTAGGGGCCAGTTTCGAATTGCAGTCTCACGTAGGTGTTTTTTGAGAGTGTTTTTGAAGGTGGGTAGTGATTCACATTCCTTTACAGCTTTAGGCAGGGCGTTCCACATTGATGTGGCATAATTGCGAAACGTGTTTAGTCCCTTGTTTGAGCCGAATCTGGGTTTTACATGATTTGTGGAGCTCCCTCTGGTGTTGTGATCGTGGTATTCACTGACCTTTGGGAAGTATTTTGACATGTACATGGGTACCTTGGTCGCGTAGTGTATCTTGTAGACCAGGCCCATTGCAAGTTGCTGTACTCTGTCGTCTACTCTAAGCCATCCTAGGTTGTCAAAGTGGGCAGGGGTGAGGTGGGTTCTAGGAGTCAGGTCAAGTAGTAGTCTGACTAGCTTGTTTTGAGATGTTTGTAATTTGTTTTTTAGTGCCTTTGAGGTGCTTTGGTACCATGAGGTGCAAGCATAGTCGTAGTACCCTTGAATGAGTGCTCCTGCTAGAGTCTTCAGGGTATTCTTGTTTACCAGAGAGGAGATCCGGTACAAGAATCGCGTTCGTTGGTTGACTTTTTTTATTACATTGGATGCCATTTTGTCACAGGAAAGATTAGCCTCTAGGATGGAACCCAGGTAGGTAATTTCATCTTTCCTTGTGACAATATTGTCACCCACTGTAACCGAGAAGCCGTCAGTCTTGCTGAGTTTGTTATTTGAACCGAAGAGAATGGACTCTGTTTTGCCCATGTGTAATGATAGTTTGTTGTCGGCGAGCCATATGCAGATTTTGCCTAGTTCCGAGCTGAGGGCTTTTTCAACCTGTAACTTGTTCTTGTCAGAGACCAGCAGGGCTGAGTCGTCCGCAAACAGGAACAAGTTGCAGTCACAAGCTGACGACATGTCATTTGCATAAATTAGGAATAGTAGCGGTCCTAGTATGCTTCCTTGTGGAACACCACAGCTCACTGTGAGGGGGGGGGATAGGGTACCGTTTACTTCCACCATCTGTTCCCTCCCCTCCAGGTAGGATTGTATCCAGCTCACTGATAAACTATCAAAACCAATTGCTTTTAGCTTGTCAATCAGAATGGTGTGATTGACAGTGTCGAAGGCCTTTTGTAGGTCCAGCATGACCATGCCGCAGTATTTGCCCGCGTCCACCTCTTGTTTGATGTGGTCGTTCAAGTAGAGAAGGCATGTGTCAGTGGAGTGGGATGTTCTGAAGCCAGATTGGAATTCGTAGATTAGATTTTTTTCCGCGAGGTATTTTTCGATCTGTTCGTATACTATTTTTTCCATGACTTTCGAGATGGATGTAAGGATAGAAACAGGGCGGTAGTTACCCGGGTCTAATTTGCTGCCCTTTTTGTGCAGGGGTGTTACTCTCGCAATTTTGAAGTCCTTGGGGACGTGTCCCTGTTTTATGGAGAGGTTTATTATGTGTGTGATGACTGGGGTGATGGCTGCTGCTGAGTCTCTGAGGAATTTGGAGGGGATGTTGTCATGGCCAGTGGCCTTGTTTGGTTGGAGGGCGCTCAGTTTTTTGAGTACCTCATCTGTAGTTACTATTTCCAGTTTGAAGTCGTCTTTGTGGACGCCTAGGTTCATGTAGTATGCTACTATGTGTTCTACCCCATACTGCCCTGAGTGGGAGGGTAGTTTGTTTACCAGTGTTGTGGCTATGTTTGTGAAGAAAGTGTTTAAGTAATTGGCTACATCCAGCTTGTCTGTGATGAGCGTGTTGTCCGTCTTTATGTTTATGTTTGAGAACCTGGTTTTGAGTTTTTTACTGCAGCCTAGTTGATTGTTGAGTAATTTCCAAAGTTCACGTGGTTTATTTTTGTTTTCCTCGGTTTTGTCATTGATGAAATTTTTTTTTGCAGTTTTGATCATGGAGTTTACGTCATTTCTTAGTCTGTTTCTTTCTAGTTTGAGTTCAGTCACGTGGTCTTGGAGTTCACTGCTCGTGCTTTTGGTAAGCTTTGACTGACTTTTACGAAACTCAGGGTCAAATAGAATTCTAATTTACTTTGAGATTTGGTTGATTTGTTCCAATATTCTATATCATTTTCTTTTTGTTTTGAGATTATTTGGTTGGGCCAGATTTCTTGGTGTCTGTCCTGAAGCCCTGGTGCTTGTGGGCAGATATTTCTGACTAGCTGGCAGACGGGACTCTTATCTGGGTTCATCTCTTGGCTCTGGAGGGCTTTGTAGTGGTAGGAGTGTGGGTCACTTGATTGGAGGTGTGTATCAAATTTGATGGCTCGCTTTTGAATTTGAATGATTAGGGGGTATTGTGTCTGTGGACCCTAAGTAGGTTTTTGCACAATTCTGCATGCAGTACTTCTAATGGGTGTTTTTCCCATTTTGGGAAGTCTTGGTTAGTTAATGGACCC